>NC_079166.1:19528662-19766162 GCF_947568905.1 Ostrea edulis
CGTGATTATAAAAGTATACCCTGACAAGCTCTGAAATGAGTATGCAATTCTCGCTCTCTATCGCACATCGTATACTGTGATCAATGATTTCAACAAGATTCTTTTCCTTGAATTCCAAGATGGCCCCTTTTGTATACACAGCAAACAAAATAGAAGAAATACTGCCCCATGTTGTAGATCGTGTTTTTCTGAGGACCTTTCTGCAATTTTTCATCCATTCTATAAAGTCCTGTACATTACACTCAGAGAATCGTTCTATAGACTGTAAGAATGGGTTAATAGCCATACTCTGTCTAACTTTATCCTCTAAACTAAGACCTACACAGTCTAAATAATCAAGGCTACCAAGAATCTCTCCATAATCCTTGTTTATGATTTGACTTCTTCCAAGTTTACGAGATTGTGTTTCGATATCTAGAGAATTAACTGACAAACTGATTCGAATATCAGCCTCTCCATTTTCTTTCAGTCGTTCCCGTCTTTTGGTCATTAACGTTTTCGCCATGGTAGACATATATTTCTTGGTTTTCCCTGCAACCAGTGAAATAAATCAACATTTCAAATGTTATCATAAATGGTCAAGAGTGACAATTAATGTTGAAATACTCTGACCAAGAGGATCATAGGTCACTTCGCTCAATTGAAGCTTGTCCTAGAGAAAAAAGTTAGTAATTCATAGAAAGGTTAAATCCATTTCGTGATCCTTTAACAGTCAAATTTGAATGAAATCACGAGGCTCAAATTAGCCTATTCCCTTTGGTTCGAAACTTTAAAGCTTTTGATGTATCTTAAAGTCCACAGTGACAAGGTCAAAAGTAAAAAAAAAACCAAAAAAAACAAAACAAAACAACCCACCAAATGATAGTTCTGGTCATGAGATTTGTGCATGCATATGGTAAACATCTAAGTTTGACCCCCCGGTTCAAAAGATATAGGCAATGTTAAAGTTGTTTCTTTAAAGTGCGATGTAGCCGCCACTGAAACTGTGGTTATGAGAATAGCTCTCCGAACCTTTGCCCTGGTGAGCTAACAATAAGCTTGTATACTAATCTGACAGCGTGTACCTTAATGGCTCTCGAATTTTTTTTTTAAAAGATTGTTTATATTATCAAACTTCGAACTTTTATTGTGGACTCCCCTGTCATCAAGGTGTACTCAAACTGGAATCTACACTACACTTTACATACTAATTTGACAATGTGTGTGTTGTGGTTGTAGAGAAGATTCTAGCATTTTCATATAAACAATCTTTCCATACAAAATATGTGAACCTCAATTGTGCACCTAGGGGTCATGGAGACTTGAATCTACTGTACATGAAGGTGTCTTGATAAATGCAACTGTTGTTAATGAATGTTCCTATTCATTTAGATGGACATCTTTGGGCCCGAATTGTGGTCCTATCTTGTCTCGGGGATTCATGGCTTGATTAAACTTGAATCTTTATTATATGGAATATTTTCTCATTCCGTGCACCTCGTAAAGTTTTTTTTAACATAAAAAGCATTTTAGTTTTACTATATTCAAAATTATCTCCCTTTGGACGGGACAATACATGGGAATGGTTATTAAAGAAAAATCATTAATGTAGAAAGTTTACATTGACTCGGAGGAAAGTTTAATCAACATTATACTCACCATTTCCATTTTAAGATTTATTAACGATGTTTTGTCTGAGGATGTCCAATGACATTTCAATACTTTAAGATTGCAAAATCACACTCACACACCCACACACTCACCCACCCATATATATATATATATATATATATATATATATATATATATATATATATATATATATGAAAAGAAAACACAGAAATCCTCCGTAAAGCTTTATATATATTTAATATATATATATTCTGCGACTTATTAACGCTGGACAAATTCTACACGATATGATCTGAGGTTATGTACTAGTCGTCTCCCCTATACTAGTGCCTTGGGACTTTCTGAGATCGAACTCTTTTAACGACATTTTGTTTTCTACTTTGATAAAATTGGAAACAGACATTGGACGTTGTGTTATACAAGTACACGATGGGGAAGAAAAGTTCACATGTGTTTTCAGCTCAGGGGAACAACTATACTGCATGAGGATGCTTGAATTTGAAGAATACGTTGTCAATTTCTACCTCCAATAAAACGGTTATTTTGGTCTTACCTGTCCTAATGGTTATCGTGTGAATTAAACCTCCACTATATAAGAATGTTTTCCTTTCATTTCAACATATTTTACCCGTATGCTTCTGGAGATCATGGAGTTTAAGGATTTTGAAGTGTAGTTTCATTTATCTTTTAAACAGTTGTCGTAATCTGACATTTCACTAAAACATGACAACTACAACTATAACCATATTAAGCTCACCTGAAGAAAAGTTATTTCCTGCTGAAACGGGGTTCTTGTCTTTCTTTTCCTTGCCACACAAAGATGAAATAAACATTGAATTAAGTTTTTTGCTGGTGTCTTCACAAATTTTCTTGTCATAAGTGGATCTGAATATCTTCTCATCATCACAGAGTGAATCATCTGAAGTAACCAATACAAACATATATTAGTCCCCAGCCTTACAATTCAACATACTTTATCTAAATAATTCTATTTTATCTGGTAAGTAACTAATGTCTAAAATTCCTGCTGAAACAGGGATCTTATCTTTCTTCCTCATGTAAATGTTTTACGGTACCAATTTTGATGCACCAGATGCGCATTTCGACAAATAATGTCTCTTCAGTGATGCTCAAGCCGAAATTTTGGAAATTCGAAATGAGAAAAAACTTGTAAGAGCTAAAAGGAAAACTAGAGTGCGAAAAAAAGTGGAGCCAAATTCGTCCAAGGATAAGAGCTATGCATGAGGGAGATATCATCCTTAATTTTGAAATGAATTTCTATATTTTAACACTGCAATTAGATATACATCCGTATTTTCACGCTAGTAACGAAGTACTTAGCTACTGGGCTGTAGAGACCCTCGGGGACTAACAGTCCACCAACAGAGGCCTCGACCCAGGGGTCATAATGTAAAAGTTATACGGTACCAATTTTGATGTCATTCAATAGTAAAATACCCTCTTTACCAGTATCATCAAAAGAACTAAAGTCTTCTGTTGCAGTTATCCAATTTTTCGTGTCATCAGTAGATACCGAGATCTTGGAATAATCACTGAATGGATCATCTGAAGTAACAACAGAAATAAGTTGATTTTTTAAAGAATAAATCTATTTACGGTAATCCTAATCAGTAGTTAAATTAATCACGCAAATCTGAGGTTAACCTGCAGCACAAGATATACCAACTGTGATACTCAGATCTGAATTGTTTACAAGGCAATTATCAAATAAATGATAGCCGCTTAGAAAATCCATATCAATTCCATTAGCACATATAAAGAAATATATAAATAAACTGTTATTTTGGTATCAGCTGGCCAAATGGATCATGGTGTGAATTGAACCTCCATTTAAGCACCTTTGAGCGTACATAGTGTATGAAAGGGGTGCTATATAAATATGGTATTATTATTATATAAGGATTATTTCCTTAAGAAATGAATCTCATAATTTGTTTCTTGATGCAGGTATCAAGTGCATTGAGGAAAAAGTTTTCTGTCCAGTTTTCTTATGATACCGCCACCAAAACAAAACTTATAAGTTTCATTCTTATCATTTAATTAATTATGATTTAAATATTTCAAAATGTTGAGTTTAAATAATAAAACATGATTTTGTTTTCAAATCCATTCGAAATATCAATTCTCAATATGAAATCAATATAAGGTTCTCTTTGATGCAGAAAAATCAAACGAATTTTTCAGCCAATCAAACTCACCGTAATTTCATCAAGACAATAAATATTCCATTTCAACAAATCGTACCTTTATGCTTCATGAGAACATGATTTTTAAGGTATTTTAAAGTACATTTTTATTTTTTTTTTGCAGTGTGTATTCCAAAATGGTTTCCTGTCTTAATCTGAAATATCACTACAATACCATGACAGCTACAACGATGTCAACTTTAAGGCTCACCTTTAGTAAGTCTAGTTCCTACTTCAACGGAGATCTCTTCACTTTTTCTCTTGCCAGACAAAGATAAAATCCATTCAGTATAAGATTCTTCACCAAAACTCAAGTCTTCTGTTGCAGGCAGCAGATTTTTCATCATTTCATCAATAGATTTATCACTGAATGAATCATCTGAAGTAGCAACACAGACGAGTTATATTTATATCTACGGTGATCATAATCAGTAGTTAAAACTTGGGTTTTTCTGAAACATTAGAGATCATACCAACTTTCATGCTCAGAACTAAGCTGTCTACAAGGCAATGGAATGAACGGTGGCCACCTAGAACATCTATGTGAGCTATAACACTTTTCAACTAAATGAAATTCCATTAGCATATACAAAGAAATACTTATGTTAATGCGACACGAATACTTTGAAGAAGCCAATATATACCTTTGGCTCAGGTGAGCTAAAAATGCAATTCCGCTACATGAGACATCTAGGCCCCATTAAGGAAACTGTATATTGTCTACGTGTTTGAGAGTTTGCCCAAAGAACAGGAGATGTGAAATTCATCATATGTTACATATCATTGTTGGTTACAATTGATTTAGTAGTATCCGAAATGAAAAAAAAAATTAAATGTCAATGCATGCACAGCGAATGACAACAAACAAAATCAGTTTGCAGTATACTCTAAGTGTCCTAAAATTGATTTATTTCATTTATCCTTTAAATTGTCCATACAAACATCAGTCAGGGAAAGAGAAAAACAATTTAAAAAAACCCAATAATTATACATGTATTTAGGTACAATCAACGGATGATACGTTGTTGGATAACACTCAAAGTTAATACGCCATAACATCTGACTTGTGAATCTAATTCAGTTTTTATGATGCTTCCAGTAGTTCGTATGTATTCGGGGATGACTTGATGAAAACGTTGTGTATCGTGATATTATATTTTTCGAAGCGCTATCTAATCGGTAACAGAACTTACGTTATACTTACAACATGTCATCCGTGATTCCATACTTTTTTCAAAGCAGGGGAAAAACTTACATCATTCACGGGAAGTCCTTAAAACGAATTTTAGGTGAGAAAAACGCTATAGTTCAGTTGATAAAGAGCAAACCACTAGACTCACTTGTGTAATCATTGGAGGGAGCTCGTCGCGTTGCTTGCTGTAAGCTATTTTCCCATTAAAATGCCCATCCGAATTGGTTTCTTGTCGTTTAAAATTTCACTACAATAACACGACAGTTACAACTATAACAGTAAGACTTACCTGGAGTAAGTTTACTTGCTGCTGAAATGGGGTTCTTATCTTTCTTTGCCTTGCGAGATAAACCAAACAAAGGTAAAATAAACTTGGACTCAGATGTTTTGCTGGTGCCGTCCCCACTTTTCATGTCATCAGTGGATTTGAAGATCTTATCATCATCGACTGAATTATCTGAAGTCACGATGCAAACAAGTGAAACATACAACATCAATCTCCAGTCTAACAATTCAATCATACTTTAAATAATTCTATTTTATCTTGGTAAGTAACTAGTCATTACAAAACTTTGGATCACCTGAAACACAGTTCAAATATGTCAAACTACGAGTTAAAGATCCCAAAGGTCATAATATAAGATGAAAGGTCTTGCCATAAGAAATATATATAGGGGATATGTAAGATCTACCTTTGATATTTTAGGACATACATGTACATGTTATGAATCGGTCATAATTATTATTAAAAGTAGGTCAAACTTCCAGGTCAAGGTCACAAGATTACACACCATTGGATGACATGTAAAGTATTGACGTAAAGAATGTATATTCAAAATATGAAAGTCATAGCTTAAATAGTTCAATAGATATTTTAAAGATTTTCTCCTATATCAGCACATAACGTATATAAATATATATTGTGGCCTCAATCTACCACTTGGAAAAATGATTCCAACTTGAATCTACTCTTCGTCAGGACGGACACTTTCATGTAAATTACCACTTTTCTGGCCCAGTGGTTCTTGCGAAAGGTTTTAAGGATATCTCTACACATTTGCATGTAAAACTTTGATCCCTATCGTGTCCCGACCTAATCCCTGCGGACCATGATTTAAATAAACTTGAATCTGCTCTATGTCAGAAAGCTTTTGTAAAATTTCACTTTTCTGGCCCAGTGAATCTTGAGAAGATTTTTCTATATATCAGCATATAAACTATTGATCCCCTATTGTGACCCCACCCTACCCAAGAGTGTCATAATTTGCGCAAACTTGAATGTGCACTATATCAAGAAGGTTTTATGTCAATTTGAACTTTTTCAGGCCAAATGGTTCTTTAGAAGATTGTTTAGATGATTTCGTCCTATTTTTGTATTTTCTTGATTTTTTCCCTTTGAAAAGGGCATGGTATTCCATGGGGTCCGTGTTTGCCCAACTATCTATTTTGTATTCCTTATAGGAGTTAGGAGATTGATTACTGTTCGTTATCTTTACTTTACATGTAAAATAAACTAAAACAAAGAAAAATTAATGCATAAAAAGGACATGGAATAATACTAATGATAACTATAATTTATTGTGTACACTAATTGTATTGACTGACATAGTACAATAAACTACAGTACTTACCAGTTAGAGAGTGTTTCATCTGTAAATATCTGATATAGTACAATAAACTACAGTACTACTAGTACTTACCAGTCAGAGAGTACCTCCTCTGTAAATATCTGATATAGTACAATAAACTACAGTACTACTAGTACTTACCAGTCAGAGAGTACCTCCTCTGTATATGTCTAAATACAGACACTGTATTGGTGTCCCATGACCCGACCCAGAGAAGGTGAGTTTTATCATCATAGTCTAGGCTGTATGGTGGGTATATCCTGTGTTTTTGTGTCAGTAACAGAGACAGGAAGTGACCGTCCTTGTCAATCATCTGTACTGTATCGGTGTTTAAATCACACACCAGGATGTGTGACAGCGCGTCTGTACAGATTCCTAGTGGTATTAGTGGTGGTCTTGATGGAGGTCCTGTGTAGGAGAATCGATGTCTCCCCCCGCGCTCTGTCACCACTACAGCACCACGGTTATAATTAATCCATTCCGACACAATGATATCACCGTTCTTGTTCTCTGTGATATGCAAAAGAATATGGTACAGTGTGTGACCTCTGTTGCCGTGTTCTATGGTCAGGATGTGTTGTCCAATACTGTTGTACCGAGTTACCTTGCCCGTACCCATGTTACACATCCCGACCACCAGATCTCCAGTGGCGGAGGAGAAGTACACACACTGTGGTACCCATGGTAATGTTCTCTCTAACAGTGTTGTGACTATTTTATTACTTACAGACAGCTTCTTGATATTACCATCTCTGTCTATATAAATCAGTTCACCAGAACTGTTCACTGTGTGTATTCCTCCTATATACAATGATGTTATGTCTCTCAGATCATGTATAGTAACTCCTGTTGTGTCTGTCAAGATGAGATTGTTTCTACCAGAGACCCAGACCCGGTCTGACATCACACGAGATATGTGAAACACACAACTAACACCTGTTACACAAAAAGACGTGTGTAATACAGGTGAGGACGTCAGTTTCACTTGTTCATTTCCTACTTGTTTTTTTCTCCTATCATAAAGCAAAGCAGACCTCTGTTTAGGTAAATATCTAAACTTCTCATGGCCAATTTCAACATCATGATGTTTGATATCTAGATCAATGCCATGTCTCGCTTTACACTGGAAACACAGATCACGTTTACATGTGTTACAGTAGAACTTAGTGTCCCCCCGACATTGAGAACACTGTCGTACTTTATATTGTGTACTGAGTCCTAGTATGTCCATGACAAGGAGGGTATTGGTCTTTAGGAATATGATCTGCTGAAAGAAATTAAATAATACGAGATAAAAATATACACTCAAGACACCTTCCATCAACCATAGACCTTAACATTAAACCCCAGATAACGTCTCATATTTACCGTATACCCCAGCAACAACCTAATATAACACTTCACATCAAGGCAAGAACCCAACATTTACCCCCGATAACTTATATCAACTATATACCCCAATATCAACCCCAGATAACGCTTAAACTCGACCCTAGACCTTAACACCAATCCCAGATAGACCCCAACAACATCCCAAATAGAACCTCCCATCAACCCCAACACCAACCCCACATAATGCCTCTCATGAACCCTAGTCCCCACAATCAACCCTAGAGTCCCAAATCAATCCAAGATAGCATCATATTTCAACCCAAGACCTCAACATCAACCCAGATAACACCTCACATCAACCCTGTACCCCAGCATGAGGCCCAGACAACACCTCACATCGAACCCAACCCCAAATAACACTTCACATCAAACCTAGACTCCAACATCAACCCCAGTTAATACCTCAAATCAACCCTGTACCCCATCATCAAGCTCAGGTAATACTTTAAATCAGCCTAACAACTCAACATCAACCCCAAATAGTAGCTTATATCAACCCTCGATGATACCTCATACAACCCCAAATAGCACCTCATAACAACCCTAAACCCCAACAGTAACCCTGATAACACCTCACATCCATCCTATACCCCGACATCAGACCCTGATAACACCTCACAATAACCTCAACATCAACCCCCAAATAAGACCTCACATGAAATATAGACCCCGACACCTACCCCAGGTAATACCTTACATCAACCCTAATCCTCAACATGAGGCCCAGACCACACCTCACATCGATTTCTACCTCAACCCTAGACAACACGTCATATCAACCCTGGACTCCAAACTTAACATCAGTTAATACCTCACATCAATCTAAAGCCTAATACCAATCCTAGTTAACACCTCATGTCAACTCTAGATAACAATATCAACCCCAGATGATACTTCACATCAATACTCGATCCCAACATCAACCCGAGATACCACCTTGCATCAACCATAGACCCCGTCATCAGCCCTCAAAACACATCACTTAAACTTAGACCTCCCCTTCCATCCCATCATATCAACCTATACTTCAACAGCAAAGCAGGCCAAGACCATACCTCAACTCAACCTTAGACCCCAACATCAACCACATTATCTCTCAAATCAACACTAGATCCAAACATAAGCCTCATAAAACACCTCACATCAACTCCATATAAAACCATACATCAACCCTAGATTCCAAGGTTAACCCCCAGAAAACACTTGAAGTCAACCCTAGACATTAGCACTAGATAATACCCTACTTTAACCCTAGTTAACACGTCAAGTCAACTCTATAGCACAACAATAACCCCATGTAATGCCTCAAATCAACCCTCGATCCCTAGCGCCTGTAACGGCAGTTTGCACTGTATCCTCCCAGGAGGCTGAGGAAGTTCTAGATTGATATAAGGTCTGCCGGGGTAATAATGCATTTTTAAGCGCTTTGAACAGCATACGCTGGAAAAGCGCTATATAATCAAAGTACTGAAAGACGGGGTCAAATTATTCAATGCATAACTTTCAGAAATGGTAGTTATGCTAATATGACAATTCAAATAAATACTCTCCAGACAAAATATTTTAATCAGACATAGGTCTTGAATTGCAGATTTACGTACAACTTCCTATTCGTGTTTTTGATATAATCAAAGAAGTGTTCAAAATCGAAATTTGCTTGAAGTATGTTCCTTTTTTATGGTTTTGATGCCAAAACGAATATCTAAATGAATGCTTGTATTGTGACCTCCTAGTCTTGTGGCCAGTTTTGTTTAATCAATATGATCCAGAACTCGATATTCTTGGTTATCATTTCGCCGAGATAGTTCCTTCCTTATCAAACATCAATATTCTTGGTGTGTATCTTATAGTGAGGGTTACCATTTTAACTTGTGCACGTAGCTCCTCAGCTATTTATAGCTAAATCAGGTACTGAACTCATAAAAAAGCATGAATACTATAATAAAATAAATGAAAGGAAATATGAATAAAGGTATGAAACAAAGTTTAATAAGTCAACAGAACAAAAAGATAACATAGGAAGGTTGACATATGACAGTATATGTTTAATAGCCTATTTTTTATGGACCAACATAATGAAACCAAATGTTAAAGATAAAATTGATAATGGCATACTTTGGAATTGCACAATACAACCTGTCAATAACACATGTTAGGTTAAAATCAAGTGGATATGTAAACACCCCAATTCTTTCTTTATTAAAGAAAATTTTCTAAGCTACTAAAACTGTAAACAAGAACATGTAAATTCTAAACATTGTAACAAAATTGGGAACATAGTAATTTCAAATTTTTTACCACACATTTGGGCTAGAAGTTTCCCATGCAATGAAAAATATTTACATGTTACAGTCCAACATAAATAAATAAGTCCACAAGCCAGACAACTGTCTTCTCAAGTTAAACAATATGACGTGAAGTACTGCAAATTCAGGCATTTTAGAATATTATGCATATACCAGTATCTGGACAATTAACAATTGTAAAAGCATTGCTTTTGAATAGTAATAACATCGATACAGATCAGTGAACTATGGTTGTGTAAAGAATATAATACGGTTGCAATGTGAGATTTTGAGTTAATAATACAGACTGATACCTGATCAGGGTTAAATAAATTGCAATGCTGGGTTTTCATCGATATTTTCAGTATCACAGAAAAGGTTATAATGAGATGGACATTTAAACACTCCAAACTTGTATAAAACAATAAATGCCCCGATAATGGCCAATTCCGAAGATGGCCAAGGTAACAAAAACAAATATCTTGGTACCAGTGGAAAGATCTTGTCACATGAAATGCTCAAGTGCAATATGGAAGCTCTAATATTTACCATATAGAAGTTATGACCAATGTCCATCTTTTTTCTCAGAGTAGCTCAAATGTCAAGGTCAAAAGTTTAGTACAAACGGAAAGGTCTTGTAACAAGGAATACTCATGTGAAATATCAAATCTCTATCACTTACTGTTCAAAAGTTATAAGCAAGGTTAAAGTTTTTAAAAAGTAGGTCAAACTCCAAGGTCGAGGTGACAGGGTCAAAAATGTAGATACCCACGGCAAGGTCTTGTCATAAGGAATACTCATGTGAAATATCAAAGATCTATCACTTACTGTTCAAAAGTTATTAGCAAGGTTAAAGTTTTCAAAAAGTAGGTCAAACTCCAAGGTCAAGATCAAACGGTAAAATATGTTGGTACCCACGAAAAGGTTTTGTCATAAGGAATACTCATGGGAAATATCAAAGCTCTATCACTTACTGTTCAAACGTTATTAGCAAGGTTAAAGTTTCAGACAGAATTACAGAATGACAGGCAGGACAAAAACAATATACCCCCTGATCTTCGATCTCTGGGGCATAAAAATAGTTTTTAAACTACTAGAACTGTAAATACATGTATGTACATGTAAATTGTAAACATTTCAACAAATTATTCACATAATTTCAAATTTTTTGACACACATTAGGACTAAAAGTTTCCTATGCAATGAAAGATATATACATGTGATAATCAATCATAAATATACAAGTCCACAAGCCAGATATCTTTTTTAAAATAATATAATATAAAGAGCTGTAAATCATATAATTTCAAAATATTATGCATCAAAGATGCGTATGGCCGAGTTGCAGTTTGGAAAATTATGCACGCTTGCATTCACGAAGTAAAAACATGCACGTATTTAATATAGTTTATAAGTATGAAAAGTTCTGAGACATTATGGTATCCCAGAAAAAATTGTTGAAATAATACAAGGACTCTATAACAACACCAAATGCCAAGTCATTCACAATTCATCACTGTCACCATTGTTCAACGTGGGCACAGGGGTACGTCAAGGATGTCTATTATCCCCTCTGATCTTCTCTCTTGTCATTGACTGGATAATGAAAACAAGCATGACACCACCCAGGGGTATTCAATGGATACTATCCTCCAAACTAGAAGATCTGGACTTCGCAGATGACGTTAGCTTATTATCACATCTATTCCAGCATATCCAACTGAAAAGATGTTGATAGCTTCACGTATCTGGGAAGCATAGTCAGCAAAACTGGAGGAGCAGATGAAGACATCAGAAGTAGAATTGGGAAGGCAAGACATGCCTTTGTTACCTTGAGACCAATCTGGAAGAGCAATTACATCAGCCTCAAAACGAAAATCAAAATATTAGAAACCAATGTAAAATCTGTTCTTATTTACGGATCTGAGACATGGAAACAAACTAAAAAAAAAACAACAGAGCATGACCTCCAAGTTTTTATAAACAAATGCCTCAGACAGATATTGAAAATTAGATGGCCTGAGAAAATATCAAACCAGGAATTATGGAGAAGAACAAGCCAAACTCCAATAATTGATACCATCAAAAGAAGAAAATGGCGTTGGATTGGTCATATCCTCAGACGACCACAGAATAACATCACAAGACATGGATTAGAATGGAATCCACAAGGAAAAAGAAAAAGGGGGCGCCCAGTAACAACATGGCGAAGGACTTTAAACACAGAGCTCAGGTCGATCCAGATGTCATGGGGAGAAACCAAACAAGCTGCACACGACCGAGACAGATGGAAAACTATTGTTGAGGCCTTATGCCCCCTCAGGGACCAAGAGGAATAAGTCAAAGTAAGTCATAAGTATGAAGCTTTGAATGGCCGCAATAGGTATTTAGTGTGATAATGACCTTGACCATTGACCTATGGATTTCAAAAGCAACATGAATCTTGAATGTCATCAGGATTTGAAGTCTGATAAACATACACCAGCAAGTGCATGTATAAAAGTTAAAGGCAAGCTCAAATCTACAGTATATAGTGAAAAAGAAACTTTGATCTTTTGACCTCAAAACAAATAAGAAAAACGTCCAAAAGAATTCGCTTGTACAGTTGTCGGAGAGTAATATTGTTGGTTTGCATTAAAACTATTTTTTGCGTGCATCGAATAAATAACACGACAAACTCCGGATACATTCGCATATTCTCGGTTTCTTCCGTAAAAAAGGCCGGATGTAAACAAAGTAAGAATATTTGCTCATGAAAACAACAATCGTTTCTGTTTGAAAGATAATTCAAATTCATCTAATAAATCAATGAAAAATAAAAAGATTTTTTTTTTTAAAATATTGACTTATATTTTTCAAATCTGTGTACAAAATGATCAGCGCAATTTATGCACTCTTTTCTTCCATATAGATTCAATTCATGTGTTCTCAGCACAGCTTCCGTTTTAAGGCCTCGACTGACAGTAAACTAATAGACGGGGTCACGTGACCCCGTCTAAAAACTAATTATTATTATTATCATTATTATTATTCTTTAAAAAGATATTTAATGCCAATCTTGGCTAGTGATGCAAAGGCATGCTTTTCATCTAAGGTTGAGTATCGTGCTATAATTCGGTACTTGTATTTAAAAGGTAAAACAGACAGGGAAATACACGGCGAGTTAGCCGATGTTTACGGGTCTTCTGCATCATATTATGCTCAGGTTAAATTCTGGGTAGGGGAATTCAAACGCGGTAGAACGTCTTCGAAGATGAAGCCAGGTCTGGGTGTCCAGTGGATGCCACTGACGAAGAAATGTGTAAGAAAGTTCGGGATCTGTAATACTCTGATAGGCGAATTTAGGTGTAAGAAATAGCGCAGGCATTAGGATGTTCACATGGTAGAGTTTGGTCATCAAATCCCTTAGCGATGAGCAAATGGCAGCCAGAGCATCAATATGCAGCGCCTTGTTGAAGCATTTTAAGTCAAAAGATGATTTTCTTTTGCGTCTAGTGACTGTAGATGAGACTTAGGTTCATTATCATGAGCCAGAGAATAAACCTCAAAGTTGTCAGTGGGTAGGGCCTGGGTCCCCGAGGCTAAAGAAGTTCAAGACGCAACCATCTGCTGGCAAGGTGATGGCCACAGTATTTTGGGACGCAAAAGTCGTTATTATGTTGGACTTTTTACCCAAGAGAAGTACAATAACTGGAGTGTACTATGCTAACTTGCTAAACCAGCTGAGGACCGCCATCCGTGAAAAAACGACGAGGTAAACTCTGTAAAGGTGTTTTGCTGCAACAGGACAACGCGAGAGTCCACACTTGCAAAGTTGCAATGGATGCTGTAGAACGAAACAGGTATGAATAAATACCACATTCTACCTATTCTCCTAACCTACCTCCTAGCAACTTCTTCCCATTCCCAAACTTGAAAAAAGATATTTCTGGACGTCATTTCCGGTCTGACGAAAAAGTTGTGACGGCAGTTGAGTAGTGGATTAATAGAAAGTACCCTGACTTTTTCAGTTCTGGGCTGATGGTACTTGAACACCGTTGGTCTATGTGCATCACATTAGAGTGCAATTACATCGAAGAAGAAAAGGTGGATCTCAATCAGAAATAAGTTACGCTGGTTACTTATTGACTCGCCCTCGTACATAGGTTTGATCGTTATTAAAAGTAGGTCAAGGTCACAAGATGACACAACATTGCATCACCTGAAAGGTCTTTCCATACGAATGTATATGCAAAAGATAAAAACCATAGCTTGAATAGTTCGAGAGATATTTTTAAAGATTTTTCCTATAATTATATCAGCATAAACTTTGATCCCCTATTGTGGTCCACCCTACCATGCAAACTTTCACTTTTCTGGACCAATGGTTCTTGAGAGGTAGATTTTAAAAGATGATGTTCGAATGTTCGTGATAATAATACATAGCCACTAATCAGGGTAAATAAATGCTAGATTTGAAATATCAAGACAAAGTTTGCAAAATGATCAACAACTACAAAAATGAAAGGAACTAAACAGCTGTTGGGAAATGAAATTGCGATATATAAAAGACAAAAACATGAAAAAATCAAATATATGCTGATGATTGAATGACATGATACCACAATGGGAATGATATCTGCCATGGTGCGATTCTTTTACCATATATTTTTCCTTATCATTATTATAGTCTATTCCTAATATAATGAAATATGACAAAATTGGCACCATATTTCAAACAACAGAAAAACTTGCACAACACAGGTACAACCTTTAGACACAGTTTGTCCCGACTGGTGCACTAGCACTCCTACATTGTAAGGATTTGACGTCTGTCTCGTTACTGGAATACAATCTGATTTAATGGTAGCTATTCTGAGTATTTGTGACATTTGTACACTTTCAATATGGTTTGAAGTGAATGATCTGAACCCATTTTAGTTCTTGTAAGACTGTACACAGGTTCCTGTGGGTAAGTCACAAAATATCGGAAATTTTAATGTCTGGCTGAGAATTGAGACACTTGTTCCATGTGATGGAATGATTATATTTGATCCGGTTTTCTACGATGTTAATAGCTTTGTAGTCAGATGAATGATCAGTGGCGGATCCAGGACTTCCAGAAGGGGGAAGGGGGGGAGGAGAGCAAGTGAAAGTAAAGTACTAGCCAAAATACTCAGTGGGTGAAAAATCTAAGTTTTTACTTGCACAATTAAAAAAAAAAATTGGCGAAAGGGGGGGAGCTGGAACAGCCCCCTTTAAATCCGTCACTGGCACAGTGCTTCCCAAGTTCTTCTGGTACTTACTGGACAATTAGTTGACTATTGCTAGACCGAATCACATTTTACAAGACCGAAATTTTATAGGCAAATTAAAACACTTATTATATAATAATTTTATTCACGACTATGTTTAAACTTCAAGTTGTGATCAGAACACTGCAAACTCGCAAAACTAAATCAATTTTTGTACAAAAGGAACAAGATACCTCTCGATCCGAAAACTTAAAATCTGTCACTTTCCATGCAAAAAATCGATTGAAATCAATTTAAAACTTGCCGTTATATTGAGGTTTTATAACCGGAAATGCCTAAAGCTAACCAAATCCGAGGGCGTGTGTAAAATTCGGGTAAAAACGGTGTTCCGGCAGTAACTCGAAAATGTGCTATATGATTAAGTGCGGGATTTACCATATGTAAAGGTATGAGATGTAAGCTTGATAGTAATTGGGAGTAAATAGGATGTCTAAGGCAAAAAATTGAAGCAGGCCAGAAATTCAATTCAACCCATTTTAATCACAACAATCGGCCGAAGTTGTGGCGAGATTTCCTGAATCACTTTGTGTGAGACTGATCTGAGATTCGGAAGAGGCGTCAGTCCAAATATCCAATCTCCACGAATCTCGCTGAGATTAGCGGGCTGGAAGCGCCGCAGTTCATATACTCATGTACACTGTACTTCCAAAAATGGAATTTATTACTTAAATGACATTACTATCAAAAGCTTTCCTTCCTAACAGACTCAAACATCAGTGCAATAGCCAATCAAAATTCATATTACGAACAGTTACATTACAATAAAATGTATACGGTGTGACCGTTGGACCGAACGAAGCATGAAGTGATCACTGGCTTGTCCCAAGTGATAATCATAATTCTGTTAAGTACGGTAAATTATAATTCATTTAAAAATATATGTATTTTTACGAAATTTTCCTTGCGCTAACACCCAATAACATCTCAATATTAAAAGGGGATATACGAGGATAATAGTTCTACAAGACCCGCCTATTCATTTAACACGGGAAGATGTAAACCATGCATTGTGACGTTACATTTAGCCTCTTTTTTCTCTTTCAAAGCAAACAACTATAAACAACAACAATACATCCCGTTAGCAATTAAAAAGTAAGTATAAGTATATCGCATATTTTTATTTAAAGAAACTCATGAACTCGTTCATCTAATTAGTCGTATTACTGTTTTTCTGTTTGATAATTGGCTAAAAACTGTAACAATAATAATCATACCATTCATTGTTAAAAAACTGGGTGTTTGAATTACAAATTACACGTCAGTCTTGTATTATTGGCTTTCCAAATCAAAACACGAATAACTCTAGAAGCAACTTATGAACAATACAATATGGCAACGCCCATATGGATCACAAAATTTTCAGTGGACATATGTAGATATTATCTCTATTCATTTGCTGATTTTCTCATTTCTTTTACATACGTGCTACCTTTAGAGCCTTGCCTCGCGTACGGGCCTTTGGCCTGTTCGAAAAAGGCCCGTCCAAGCTTCGCTCGGTATAGTGATATTAGAACAAAAATTCTTGGAAGTGATTTTAGAATAATGTGTCTTACGGCGTGACCGTGTTTGAGGGCGAAGCAAAAAATATTGGCATTAGTATCTAGGTCCATAGCAGGACGAAAAAATATCCCGAAATATTGGTACCTAACATGTGAGGACAGAGCTCAATCAAAGTATTCTAATTTTAGACATTTTTGATCCGCCTATTCGTTGAACGCGGGAAATGCTATGCAACTGATGTAAACAGTGCATTGTGACGTCATATTTAGCGTCGGTGTTTCGCAAATACACAAACATAAGAAACGTTGTACAATTCGCGTTAATCAAAATCAAGGAGTGATTATATATATATAATATATATATATATATATATATATATATATATATATATATAAAGCACAAACAAACAATTATAACACCCAACCTTACGTTTACCCCTAGGATCTAAACGATACATGTGATAATCAATTAATTAATATATAAAGCACTAAATAATCACAACTGGGTACTGAAAATTTTCGCCCCAGCCCGGGGTCGAACCAGCGACCTGCGGCACCCACCGCCTAGCAAGACTGTCAAACCAGTGCGTTTACAAATCCACTCGGCCACAACGACTTAGCAACGGAAGTCGTTGTGGCCGAGTGGACTTACGCACTGGTTTGACAGTCTTGCTAGGCGGTGGGTGCCGCAGGTCGCTGGTTCGACCCCGGGCTGGGACGAAAATTTTCAGTACCTAGTTGTGATTATTTAGTGCTTTATATATATATATATATATATATATATATTATATATATATATATATATATATATATATGAATAAGATTTACACACTTTTATGGATTTTATATAACATCTCAGAACGACGTGAATTTGGGTAAACGAGATTCAAAATGGAGAAATACATGTCCACGTGATAGTATTCGAATCGACGCCATTGGGACCAAAATTTTCAAGTTCCATAGGTATGGTTTAATTTTTCATTGGTTTTCTATATTTTTCCTTTAAACATATATATACGTGGTACATGTGTACCTATAGGGAGAGTTCCGCTCTCTCTTCGGGCCGTGAGAGGGTTTCACCCTCTATGATTACCTGGAAGTTGTTTAAAACATAATTACCTGAAAGTCATTTTAGAATGTCCAGGTATCCTAATGTATCTTCTCACGCTGCACTTTGTATGTCCGTGATGTACAAAAAGTAGTTCCAGGCTTAGTTGTAATCGGAATACTTCGTGCGATTCCGTTTATTGGCGGAGTTTCTGTAGGTGCAATGTGAGAATATAATTATTGCTATCAAGATCAATTTTCAGTCTGATCACACAATATGAAAATAAGGATCGGGTCATCAAATATTCAACTAATTGTCCGATCCATCTGATTTTAGACGACAAGGAAGCACAGTAAATGTAGATGTGTTTTATTGGGTTCACGTGATCATGCACATGCACAGTTACGTTGTTTCCGATCTCCCTCACGATGGAATTTCCTGAACTTTCAATTCACTTTACTTATCATACGCACATTAGTCAGAGAATATCTATTGAATGGGTATCCATTTTCCGGATGTGCCTCTCACTTTAAATTGAACAGTCGGAAGAGCTAAGGAATTTGAAATACAGAATAGTGACATAATTATATGAGTAAACTATTTTAGTATGTAATTCATTGAAATAAACCACTTTTCTAAATCTTGTTCATATATTTATCAAGATTAATTTTAAAGTAACCTTTGCACCATTAACAGTACAAATATTTGTAGTTTCTGGTCTCGGTGTCTTATTTTTTCCCTCTACATTCATACAAATAATTGATATATGACTGTAAGAACACTATACTCAAGGTGTTCGTTCCACCCTTACATAGGATTATGTAAGGAAATAACTTAGAATACTAAAATTTGATGTGAAAGTTTCACTAGTCATATTTCTACAGTCATTGGTAAAATGTTAACGATCATGAATGGAATTCATGTTCAGATGTGTTGCATAAATTTATACATTTATGTTTTAGATTTCGTAGAGCACCAATGATGACACCTTCCTCTTGAATATTGCATTACTTGTATGTAACGTTACATACAAATGATCGCCCCGAACATGGTCGACAGTTTGTACCATGCGATACAACATCAATATGCGTTCATATGGCAATATTATGTGACGACGGCGAGGCAAACAATTGGACGATATGGTAGGACAATTCTACGGAAGCTGGATAGGCTCATTCTGAGAGGTGGAAAGAAGCAGTTATAAGGCGTTAATCATTTCGTTATAACGATTTAGAATGTCTTCTTATAAGAAGTATCTCGTTATAACAAGTTAAATATCTCGTTATAAAGAGTTAGTTATCTCGTTATAAAGAGTTAATATCCATAATAACGAGTTGATTATCTTATTATAATGGTTAAAACGAAATAACCAACTCATTATAATGAATAACGTTTTGAATTACTGGTGGTTTTCTTTTTATTTGCTTACGTTCATATGCAATTGTGTCATTGCTACAACTAATCATAGATTTCCATAAAGTACAGTCCTGCGGGGATCCGGGTTACAATAGGTCATCTGTACCCTTTAATTGCTATAAGATACGACTAAATGAGAGGCGGTCCTTCGAATGAGACCGCAAAAACTGGGACCCCGTGTCATAGCAGGTGTGGTACGATAAAGATCCCACCCTGTTTAAGGACCGTAAGCGCCGAATTTGCAGCCCTTCACCGGCAATGGTGACGTCTCCATATGAGTGAATACAATCAATCAACCAATCCATAAAATATATCTTATAACGAGATAATTATTTCGTTATAATGATTTATTCATCTCGTTATAACGAATTAGTATCTCATAATAAGGAATTGATATCTATTTATAATGAGATACTTAATTCTTTATAACGAGAGAAATAATTTCCTATAACGAGATAGTCAGCTCGTTAAAACGGGAAACGAGACACTAATCGTCATTACGAGATAACTAACTCGTTATAATGAGACAGTCAACTCGCAGAAGACCTTACAAAGCTTTACAACTTAAACACAATCATCAATATCACAGATAGAACGATTACATCAACGCCAAACTTGAACAAAGTATTGTTTTTGAGGAATGAAGATGCGAATGGCAGAATATGAGTTTATTGACGTGTGCTTGAACACTATATAGAAAATCCCGTGTTTGCAGGAGACAATTTAGCGGAGGTAGCACCATGTTGGGAGCGCGATTAAATCAAAGGAGTAGGCTCACGAAGGGCTGAAATCGGCCCTGTGAAATGACCAAACTTAAAGCGAAGTTTAGACAAATTATTTTTGCATAAAAAATAGTCAATATATGATAGTTTATCAAGGTGGTAGCTAATTTGGAGTTTTGCACTGGTGTATCTGAGATCTACTCCTTCAAACAACATGAAATACAAGAAAATGCTTTAAATGACAATATTTTTTGTAATGAAATGCTCAAATATAGTATAAAACACAGCCATGGACCGAGTGCATTATCATTATGACAATTTTTAAATATCACCGTGAAGATTAAAGAACGACGTTCGTTTAGTATCATATTTGCCCCCAGATTTATAAAAAAAAAAATGAAGTACATGTTGAATAAACGCCCTACATTGCAAAATGATGACGGAAATACACTTATTCCAAAAATAAACCGAAACTTAATTGAAAATGTGTCACATTTCTACTACATTGATGTAGTCAAAATACGTACGGAACATACATTTCCGGAAATATCCATAAAATTTAACCAATTTTGCAGATATTTGAATATTAGACAGTATCTGTGAAGTAGAAAGTGTTAGATATAAGATGGTCTCTGTGAAGTAGAAAGAGTTGGATATCAGATGATCTCTGTGAAGTAGAAAGAGTTGGATATCAGACAGTATCTTTAAAGTAGAAAGTGTTAGATATATCCTATGGTCTCTGTGAAGTAGAAATTGTTAGATATCAGACTGTCTCTGAGTTTCCGTTTATATGGAGGGACATTAGATTGATTGATTGATGATTGATTGATGTTTTCTGTCACACTCAACAATTTTTCAGTTATCTGGTGGTGCCCAGTTTTTATTGGTGGGAGAGAGAACCCAGATACAATGTACATGGGAAGAGACCACCGACCTTCTGCAAGTAAACTGGGAAACTTTCTCACTTACCGGCGCGAGCTGCATTCGAACTGGCGCCGACCAGAGGTGAGAGGCCGTGTGATTTTGAGCACGGTGCTCTAACCACTACACCACGGAATCCCATTAAGCACAGAGAGAGGGCCTGCTTGTGACATGGGAGTTCTGAACTTGATCTAAAGTAATCTTGACAAGGTCAGACGTTGTAATAAATCAGAATTGTTTGTGCAGATCATAATTTTGTCATGGAAAATGGCATGGAAATGATCGCCACATCAAAATGATAAAACAGAATGACTGATATCACCATGTATCTATGTGTAAACGTGATCGATACAGCTATTGTGTTGCCACTTCTACATCAAGAGTTATCCAGGCGACTGTGAAGGTTCGTAGACCGCTTGTTCAGTTTTAATATCTTGAGGAATATGTAAGGTAATAAAAATACCTCGAACAGCCTTGTTTGTTTTGATTTGACGGATTTTGTTTTACCTGCATATAATGCATGGTAGACAACGAAAGGATTGGTGTTATCAATGGTGAGCCTATTTTACCATTTGTCAGAAGGAAGTCCAAAATTTACAAGAGATATGGCTAGAATGTAAAACTTATACGGTACCAATTTAGATGTACAAAATGTGTTAAAACATTTACATATGTTTATTTACTACAAAGTGATGCTTTAGCACCTGTTTCCCCCTCTAGTAATACTATAGGTTAACCTGTTTAATGCACCAACTTTGTAATACGAAGTCTGTGTAATCCAGAACCTGACGTGTATTAACCGACACATGCGTCATTGAAGACCTGTGTAATCCGAAACCTGCGTTTTACGACACTTGTGTTTTTGTTGATTCTCATCATAAATATCATTTTTCCTTGTTCTCCAATCTGATGTCAAACAAAAAAAATATTCTCCCCTGAAGACAAGATATGTTGTCCATGAGTTACAGTATCTTTGATATTTCTTTTCTTTCTCCACTACAGACAGTGAAAGGTCAACTGGGTTCACAACCTTTGACACCTAGAAGATTTCTACATGACAGACTCCATCACTCGCGCATCAGAGACCATGGCCAAATGTGTGCAGACCGTAAAAGAGGCGAACAAAAATCCGTACATGCAGTAACCCTAGGGAGTGTGTTACCTGCTCCCCAGGGAGGGGGACAGTCACGGAGTATTACCAGTGGACATGACACTGAGATAAAGAGGGGGACAGTCATGGAGTATTACCAGTGGAAATGACACTGAGATAAAGAGAGGGACAGTCACGGAGTATTACCAGTGGAAGTGGAAGTGACTCTGAGAAAAAGAGTACCTGATTTTTTGTTATGTGTTACTAATCTTTGTAAATAAAAAGATATTTAATTGATTTAATTCAGTATTTTGTTTATTGACTTGTTTTCTGATTAAGATAAGCAAATGAATGATTTTAGACAAGGTTAACCTGGTTACACCAAGGGAGAGGGTACTGTATTCTCTCATCAGAATGTTACCAATGTAGAAAAGAAGGACGCAGATGATGACATTTTCATTCCAATATTTATCATTATTAAATCGAGTGTGATTCCGCGTTGCTTCTGTTTATGAATAGAGGGGATCAAATAGGATTGATATCCAACGTATTGGCTGTTTATTAGAGAAATAAAATAAAGAATTCAGGGCCCAAAATTACATTTGAAATGCATTTTGTCTTTCTTCTCAGTGGTCATTTTCTCTAATGACACTTTATTTCTTGCCAAACAAAATCCAGCTTAGGGTTGGTTGTTAAATCTATAGAATGATTTTGCAATGTAAATTGTATTGTGGTAGACTGGAAATCTTTAATTGCGAAGCTCACACAATGAAATTAAGATTTTAAGAGAACTGAAGTAGTAAGGTTTAATATTGAATTCCCCCTGACCTCCTGTGAACTCAGCCTATTTAAATCACAAGGGACTAAGCCCGTTATAGGCCCAAACTATGTGATACCATAGATAAAGGGTATCACAGACTTCGGGCCCAAAACGGGCTTAGCCCTTGAGATTTAAATATGAGATATTCCTTCTTACTTGAAACTGACTTATGAGCGGCATTTTCACACACACACACACACACACACACACACACACACACACACACACACACACACACACACACACACACACACACACACACACAGAGTATAAAGCTCACTTTATATACGCGGGTTATGCATTTTTTCCTGTAATGCTAGCTACCTTCATCACCCGATGAAACAACAAAGAAAGCATTTAATTGTTTAATGACACGCTTGCAAATTGCACTTTGCATTGTATATCAAGATTACATATCAAGCCTACAAAGCTCATTTTACATTGTGGACTAACCTCTCAATGCTCACTTTACATTCTGAATCTAATATATAATTTGAAGTGTATTTGTCCCTTTCTTCTTTTGCTTTCTTACTGTGTCGTTTTTCAAAACCAATACAGATCTTCTTGAGAGATGGTCGTGTAATGGAGGAAAGAAATTCACATGCAATTAGTAATTATCATCAGTTCTCTTCTGTCCGATCTTCTCCGTCAGCTATACAGAGCTAGCTTCTGTCTAAATATATGTACTAGTGTATACATCTAAATGTAAGCCACAAGCACTTGTTTTTGTAAATAAGTTATGACCTCTATATACTATAAAGGTCAAATCTCATTTACAGAAACAAGAGCCTGTGGCCATTTGCACAAGAAGTGATGACGTAGATTACTGATGACGTCCTCTGCTTGCTCATTGGATAATATTGTATGATAGGGGATTGAGCATTATTGGCAAGCAAGGAAAGCAAAACATGATTTTTTTTAAAAAATGTTCAAATAAGTTTACTCGTATACGTAAAATACGTAGTTGTTCAATGTGAAGTATGTTTCAAACAATTACAGTTTATTTGATAAGAAATCCGGCAAACGACGTTTTGGCACTTCCAAAGTTACTGTAAAAAGATCCCTCCGCAGTTCCCGGATTCACTATCTGTATCTCGTCACCAGCTCTGACGCTCAAAACGACGAAGCCTGTTGAAACTTCGTCATCATGTTCTTTTTCAGAATCCACTTTTACGGAGCCTCTGGGTGCGCCATTTTGTCTCAGTTGCGCGGAAGTCTCACCGTATGCGCCGGATGTTCCAGCGGCATGCGTACCGGCTGCTGCAATCGTCCAAGTGAAAGCATGCACCCCACCAGTCGGCGCTGTAAATATGCCTGTCTTTCGATTGTAGCCATTTCCGAGGTTTGTTTCAACAGAATCGAACACGAACGTTTGACCAGCCAAAAGGAATTTGAAATTGTTTGAAAAGTAAGCGTAAAAGGCAACGACCGGTGCTTTGTTGCTCTGGTCATAACCCTCAAGAGAATTTTTGACATCTGAAATGCAATGATAAAACAAGAAGCATAAATATGTAAAGAGAAACAAGAAATATATAAAACAAATCTAGTCTGTACAACATTTCTTTTTAAAATATCTCGTTCTCTGGAATAATTCCTTTGACCTCTTTCTTGGAACTTGTGTACTTCTTAGATTGTTATCGTGCCTCATCTTAGATTGGACGGTTGCGGTGTGCTTAGTAGTTAGGACTCTCACACCGCCATCGCGACGGTCTCGGACCTTTCATAGGAAAAAATTGCATTTCCTCTGAGAAGCCCGAGGTGTTCCAAATGCTTTTTCCTCTGCAAGGCTCGAGGTGTTCCGGTTTCTTTCGTTGCAACAAGATATCAAGACACTAGTCTGGTCCCCTTTCCCACAATTCCGTTCGCGCACTCTCAATACAGAGAGGCGCGAACAGAATTTTTGGAAAGGGACAGATTATCAAGACACTGGCGTCGTACCGTGTATCAGGAAATGTGTTTTAATTCTGATTTATTTGAACGTAAAAATATCGTATATATTAAAGAATAATTAAGGTCTTCCGTAGCAACGGAAGACCTTCTACTTATTGTGCTGGTTAAGATTATTCTTATTATTCTTTTTTTTTTTTTTCCTAGACGCTAACTTTGAAGCTTCATATCTCGCTCATTCCTCAACCGATTTTGCTCAAATTTTCAGCTTTAATACATTTTACTAAAGATTTTCAAAATACTTTTAAACATTTTGGATATTCTCTTCCGCTTGCGAGTTATTTCCCTTTTAGTGAAATTTTAGGGGCTTTGGTTTCCAGATAAAGGCTCCGAGACTATAATAATTGGAGCAGAGAAAACACTGAATTGGTAAAGTAGAAGCATTGTAGTTGTGCACATCATATTTTGTTTTTTGATTTCGCCATTTAAAATGGCGATAGAGAGGGGTCAAAAATCAGGACGCCTGAAAGAGCGAAAATTTGCACATATTTTCCTTTGTATCTTTTAAACTAAAAATATTTTGTTAAGACATGTAGAATAAAAGTTGTGTAGAATTTCAAGAGCTTTTATTTGACACCAGTAAAAAGGGGCTGGCCCCTTAAATTAGGGATCTACGGCCCCTAAAAGTTTTCGCTTTATAGCTCAAAAACGGCAAAGAATTCGATATGGCTTCCGATAGAAAAGTTGTTCTTTAACATCTTATTTATCTCATGAAATTGTTATTTTGTTCGAATGTTGTGTTATATTAGAGTAAAAAGCTATACCCGTAAACAAATAGCCATTTTCATTTGGCAAGTGAGCGAGAACTCTTCATGCGTATAACTGAAATAAACTTGCTAAAAATAACATACCTGACTACAATAGATACTAATATTCATTTTAAATAAGGTTTTTAACATGCTCTGTGGTTCAAATACAAATTATTTAGTGATACATTTCTCTTTTTCTTTCGTTTTAACATAAACAAACCTTCAACAACAACAAAAGGAGAGAGATAAATTATCTTTTATTTGTTTCATATTAGAATTAAAATAAGTAATATACATAAAAATAAAACGTTCAAACGTAAAATAAATCATGGTCAATAACTGCAAGCTGTTTACATTCTTCACGGTCAGCGTTGTTTATACAGTTATGTAACCCAACTCTCGCCTCGCTCGCAGGTGGCCAGAGTGACAAGCTTGCATAATCAAAACAAAAACATCGAAGCTAACTCGGCTTTCGTCCATCGCATAAATAAACACATCAATTACTGGAAAATTATGTTTGAAATCATTTTGAATCCTTTTACATTATATCATACTTAATTAACAATTATATTATGTTTTATTTCAATTATAAAGTAATTGTAAAGATGCTACCGCAAACATTTCGAGTTAGTGATCAATGGACCTCATAATATTTGTGTCAAGTTATACATACATTTAAAAAAACCTACACAATTTTCCTGATTATTTATCGGGTTGTCATTTTCCTCACAATAAGTTTACGGTAAGGGTATGTGACGTTTCTAATTGTCAGAAAAAATCGTACTAAATAAAATGAAGTAGTTTTAAGTTTTATTAACTTCTAATTGTCTGCATACAGAAGGATTTATTTGTCGGTTCATTTCATTTCATCTAAATACAATCATGCGTGCAAGTAGATGCGGTTTTTATAAGTGAAATGAAAAAGGCAAGAGCGCCCCAAATATATATATACATCTCAAGCGTCTTATTGTGTTTAATTTTGGAGATTCATCACATGTGGACAAGCAATCTGTGATTTAACTCTACTTTAGCCAGTTGATACACAAGCTTTCTGCATTCTCTACAAAGTGAAAAAAATGGATCCTTTTTGTAAGAATAACAAATAATTTATAAACTTTATTTTTTAAATCACGGGTTCTTATCATGATTATACCAACTCTAAACATGTATAGAAAATCATCAGAAATCCACATCGAATCAGTCTCATTTCATTCAGTCATTAACTGCAAGCATTTTACATACACACCGGGGTTTGTTCTTGTTTACAATTACGTAACCCATGGCTCGATTGCCCGAGTTCGGAGCCATCGCATGTGTACCAGCGATCAGCGGCAATACATGTACACACAAAAACATTACCGTTTTAATGTAATTTGCAAACACAACGATTTACAGAAAATTATGTTTTTAATAAAATCGGATTTTTCAAATGATTGGTGGAAGGACAGGAAGTTCCAGTTCCCACCCTCCAATATTTTTGCCAACATATGCTTGACAGTATACAATACAGATCGTTAATTTACGGTCATGCCCTTTCCAGGCACGTAAAACCCGGGGGGGGGGGGGCAGGAAACCTAACGTTTTACTGTTAATTTACTATGAAAATGGTCATTGGAAGGCCTGTTGCCCCCCCCCCCCCCCCCACTTTCGTAGTGAAATGCGCTAATGTTATGTAAAGAACAAATTTTTTGGTGTACAGAAAAGTTGGAACCTACCCCACCCCACCCCACCCCACCCCCCACCCCCCCGAAATAGGATTTTTGACTTTGGGAAATTGTCCGTTTTCTTTCTTTTTTTTTTTTTGCTTTTTTTTTTTTGCTTGTCAAAGATTTTTTAGTAAGTGGAATTTTTTTTTTCTGGCTGCCCCCCCCCCCCCCACTTTCAAAAACGATGTTACGTGCCTGCTTTCAATCTGACCTGACCCAAGGACATATGGTCAAGTTCAAGGTTTTTATGTCACACAGCTCCGACGGAAGACCTCTCGTTGCTTTGCAACGAGCTTTGCTCTAGTTTAATTACCTATTTGTCAAATGGTATTAGAATGAGGGATGACAATCTTTAACCGATTAACCGGTCGGAACTAGGGTATAATCGGTTACAAATTCAATAATCGGGTTGTCGACCAAAATAAGTAGAAATCTACACGTGTGAGTATTTATTTGAAGGGAGTTTTATTTCACAATTTCAAATTTCCTGAATTTGTTAATTAATCTCTGAACGGCGTTACAATGTCGGTGTTCGAATTAAATTACATGTAATTTGAAGATAACGAAAGTTTTAGACCTCCTGTAACGATATACTTTCAGGGGGATCGCCGAAGTATAATCTATGACTACTACTACTTTAGAAAAGGAGGATGGCAGAAGTTGAAACTAATATTACTAGTACTATAGAATAGAGGGTGGCATACGCTTAATCTATAATTACAAATACTAGTACTTTAGAACAGAGGGTGGCATACGCTTAATCTATAATTAGAAATACTAGTACTTTAGAACAGTAGACTGGCAGACGCTTAATCTATAATTAGAAATACTAGTACTTTAGAACAGGAAACTGGCAGACGCTTAATCTATAATTACTGATACTAGTCCTTTAGAACAGAGGGTGGCAGACACTTAATGTATAATTACTGATACTAGTACTTTAGAACAGAGGGTGGCATACGCTTAATCTATAATTAGAAATACTAGTACTTTAGAACAGGAAACTGGCAGACGCTTAATCTATAATTACTGATACTAGTCCTTTAGAACAGAGGGTGGCAGACACTTAATGTATAATTACTGATACTAGTACTTTAGAACAGAGGGGGACAGACGCTTAATCTATAATTACTGATACTAGTACTTTAGAACAGGAGGGTGGCAGACGCTTAATCTATAATTACTGATACTAGTACTTTAGAACAGGAGACTGGCAGACGCTTAATCTATAATTACTAATATTAGTACTTTAAAACAGGAGACTGGCAGACGCTTAATCTATAATTACTGATACTAGTACTTTAGAACAGGAGACTGGCAGACGCTTAATCTATAATTACTAATACTAGTACTATAGAACAGAGGATGGCAGACGCTTAATCAAATATTACTGATACAAGTACTTTATAAGAAGAGACTGGCAGACGCTTGATCTATAATTACTGATACTAGTACTTTAGAACAGAGGGTGGCATACGCTTAATCTATCATTACTGATACTAGTACTTTAGAACAGGGGGATGGCAGAAGTATAATCTACAATTATTGATACTTAAGAAATTGCAAAAGTTAAACAATAAATTACCAAACCGTAAAATTTTATTTTGCCGACATACCTAGTGGATGTACCGGTAGCATATAAACATGCAAAATGAAAGTAAAGATGCCCATAGGTCAGGGGAAGGAGTTAATCTCTACTTACTGTCCAGGGAGTAGTTCATGACGTGGACTCCTAATTCCTTTTTAAGACCTGCATTTTCCGCCCCAAGACGGCGTATCTCCTCCTGTGAATTTCTCATTTCCGTTTGCAGAACTTGGACATCCCGCATAACCTGGGCGACGTTCTGCACAAGATGCAATTTCTGAGAAAGTTCCTGGTTCAAAAGGACTTCCTTCAGCGAACCTATTGTATCAGAGGTTAACAATGAAGCGTTCTGGTAATTGGTCAAATCTTTCTTCTTTTCAATGGCAGCGCCTTCACTGCATGCAATGGACGTCAGCAGGGCTGCTAAAATCAGATGAAGAAAATCCATGTTTTCGATATAAATTCATACGGTATGTAATGTTATAAAACAGAACCAAACCACGCAATATATACTCTGTTATCTTGTTGTGTATATGTGTGTCAGATTTTATCATCTAGAATTGATATGTTGTGTACTGCGGTGCAAAACATGTTAGGCTGAACGTTAGATGATGTTGCAGTCTTTTTTGCGTTTCAAAATCGTGTTGTTTATGTAGTCGAGAAATCAGATTTAAAAACACAATTGATAAAAGTACAATAAATAAATAGATCTATGAATGAATATAAAAAGCTATGCTAAAAAATACACAGTGTAATATATAGTAGACCATATATAAGTATAATTACAGTACATGAATTGTAAATGTAATTATATACATGCAATTTGTCTATTGTTAAAATCATTACTTACAACATAACTGACAAATAATCGAATTACGGTACTTTCGACGTGAAATTTGTGGAACAGGATAGCAATTAGTAAAAAATACAAAAGGTTAGACCTCTATCAAATAGTAAGATTTAAGGCTCGCCTGGGTGCTTACTCCTCCTAGGCACCTGATTTCACCTCTGGTATGTCCAGGGATCCGTGTTTGTCCTACTCTTAATTTTGCATTCTTAATAGGACTTACGAGATAGATGACCGTTCGTTATCGTCACTTTTTCATCCATCTTCACTAGCCAAGGGTTTACGTTCCGCTCCGCTTCTCTACAATGTAAAGAATCTACAATGTAAAGAAATGGAGCGGATCGTTAAACCCTTGGCTAGCAAAGATGTTTTTCATCATACAAATGACAAAATGAAAAACAAAATGAAAGTTCTAAACAATACGAAAAAAAAAACCCCGAAAAAAACCCCCCAAAACTGCACGCACGCATACACACACAGAGCGGTTTAACAAGGGAACTTTAAATGATATACACAGAATGAAAAAAAAAACATGCTATGATTTAACAACATATCAACATTCATTGGCGATTAACCAGGTTTGCCCACATTCGTATGAGTACCGTAACATTGACGTATTTATAAATCAGAAATTGCTCACAACACTTTTCAAACGTATAAATATGTTTAGAATATATATATTTGCTATTTTCAGTTTTTATCTAGTATTTTGTATATTTTTCAGTATGTTTATCTTCTTTTTCTTCTTTATTTGTGAAACAACACATGTCTACTGTCACAATCTGGTGGGGAGGGGGGGGGGGGGTGACAAAGCTGGGGAAAAGGATGGTACCAACAGGCGCTTTCTAACTTACTATGCAAAATATTAAGCAAGCACCTGTTGGTACATTCATCCACAAAATCCACCGTTTTAGGATACATGTACATAATAATGCATTAGTATGAGGTATAAATATGAAATGGTGATTCTGAGGATGACTTCCTGTTCTCTCGGTAATTTCTACTTCCCTCGTTCATAAGGAGCCTTTTGATTTTACAAAATGCTGACCTCCTCATAGCATTGCCTAAAATATTTTCCGTTTTGTTCCGTTTTCTGTTCCGCTATTTAGCAACATCCAAGATTGACAAATTTACAGGCCTACATATTATTGGGGCTAAAATTGATGAATGGGTGTCTTTTCCTTAAACATATACAATCTAATTAAAATTAAATGTTAGATCCGCTCACATACTCGCTACACAAACAGCGAGTATGTGAGCGGATCTAACATATAATTCTAACTAGATTGTAAACATATATTTCTTTTTATTGAATGTTGAATATTTTTAAAAACAAAACAATAATTGCATAGATCTTAACAAAAACTCGACCTGTCTTCAGTAAAATTTGATTAATTAATGAAATTATAAGCTTTCGTTTGAATCTTCTCGTGTTTCTCATAGCAGATTCATGTTGCATATATCGTTTTATTCATTGGAAGATGTTCTGACAATGGTAAATGTAATTGGAATAAAAAAAATAATTTACTCCTCTCGTTACATTTAATTTTTATTTTATACATATAATCTAAAACGTCAAGAGCTTGCGATTTGTGAGCAGTGTGGTTTTATGGTTACGTAATACTTCCTGTCTTCACGTGTGTCCGATCCGAGTTTTGAAACGCACGGGTTTTACGAGGAATTATCAGTTCAAAGCACCATGGTTTCTCTGCAAATTCTACCTGAAACTTGGTTAAATTGAAGATGCAACCCATACTAAGAATTGTTACTTATTTATTTTTCATTTATCACAAAGTAAAACTTTTTAGAAATGAACTAAAAATTGCATAGATCCAAGCAAAAACTTTGCCTTCGATAAATCAATGAATTCACTTGCGAAAAATAATGATAAAAAAAATCTAAACACTTAATTTTGCCAATCATTTCATTTAAAACCTAATAAAATGTTAGATTTCGTGTCCGTGACTGATTTCATTTGTTTCGGTAAATTTTTATGTAGTATGATTTCTAAGGATGCGTAATCTGTGCATCCGAGTTTTGAAATAGGGTCTCTTTATCAACACTATAAATTACCAACTTGAAGATGTACACACATTTCCTCTCTCGTTTAAAATAAGACTGTTGTTGTGGTAACCTCGCTGGAGAATACAAATACATATGTTTAAAAAAAAATCTTTTCCCCCATTTTTTAAAATTTGTTTGACATACATATACATAACTTATGCATATCACGAAATTCCTGATGTAATTAATGATGGAATTTAATACCCCCCTTCTGATGCTACTTTAAAATAAAATAATCATCTACCTGACAATCAGTAATCTTAATAACCCTGTAGATATATGAATTCAAATAATCCAATAAAATAATCAAAACAAAACATGAATGATTCCTTTAAAATATCGCTTTAGATTTTTTCCGTCGGTAAGCAATGGAGCTACGTTGCAGTTGTGTATCCCCTAATCTAATCTCACTACTGTTGGAACTATCAAATAAATCTGGCAAATCGCTCATTTTATCACTATTTTGTCTTACAACACAGGATATTGAAAAAAATTAACACTTTTCGCTATATCAACGATAAAATGCAGTAAAAACAAATGCGCATTGAAAGTGCGTTAAAGTGCGTGATTGTGGGGCAAAGGTATATGCGTTAAAGTGCGTGATTGTGGGGCAAAGGTATATGCGTTAAAGTGCGTGATTGTGGGGAAGGGTCCGAAGGGGGTTAACAGTTGAAGAGATCGTATGTTTGTTTCTGGCTTCCATATAAGATGCAAAGTTAGCCATTCTTTAAAGAGAGGAATTGGTTGATTACCTCCCGCCCCCTCACTTTTTTAGAAGTAGTATTGCATGATAATAACGGAATCTTGAAGTGATGCATCGAAGTCATGTAGTGAAAAATGAAAGCTTTAGAATATCCAAGCTTGAGCAAAAGGACATCTTTTGATATGAAGCCAACTTTTGCACTTCCCCCACTTTGAAAGACCTACGTGCCTATTATAATCTCACCCGTACCCTCATTATCCTCGAATGGAATGTTCAAATTAATATCTTTATCCTTTCGTGGGGTAGTGTGACCTACTTTATCCTTTTGTGGGCTAGTGTGACCTACTTTATCCTTTGGTGGGCTAGTGTGACCTACTTTATCCTTTCGTGGGGTAGTGTGACCTACTTTATCCTTTCGTGGGGTAGTGTGACCTACTTTATCCTTTCGTGGGGTAGTGTGACCTACTTTATCCTTTCGTGGGGTAGTGTGACCTACTTTATCCTTTCGTGGGGTAGTGTGACCTACTTTGATCTGTTGTTATTTCTTCTCTCCGCTTCGTTTCTGCCATTTTATTTGTTGCAAAGTAAAATACACGTTTGCAAAGTGAAGACGGCTGGGCCCCTTATGCACGGCAGCAAAGTAATTCTGGTACCCAAATAGATGCCTTGTCACTAGCATTATGCCATCAATTAATTGTGAAAATGCTCTTCCTAAAGATCGAACACGTAGCAAAGCAATTAATTTTCAATTATAAATCTGTCAATATTTAAAACAAATCTAAAAGAAAAATAACAATCACATGTATTTAAATAACAATGAATGATTTATCATTCATAAACCCTTTTCATACATACTCGTAAACATACTTAACTGCCGAACGATCAGACAATCGCAGAGATGTGTGCAAAGAGACGAAGTCACCAAAACATCTAGACAATCGACGAAACGAAATGTATGTAATAAATTCATACCGTTTGTATTTGTTCTTTCTTTCTTACGAAATATAGTATATACTCGTATTTACAAAACGCCTTAGACTAAGACAAGAATTTGAGATACCCTACTTAACTGCGCACAATGCGTCAAGCATGAAAGGGAACATTTTATATTTTAGTCGTTAGAATGTTTTTGAAAAGGGCTATGAAAAATATTGATAGAATCGGGACAGATTATTATCATCGCTGCGATATAATAATAATGTCAGCAAATAGGGGGAAATTTTTATTTTTGGAAGAGATTATAATTTTGGTATTTTATATAGGGAAAAATACTAATAATGCGGGGGTACCCTACGGCTTTCCATAATTGATATTGCAACTGATATTTAAAAAAAAAATTGTTACAAGTCTCGTGACAAAAGAAAGGTTACTTTTTATAATAATACCACTTTGACATAGAAACAATACATGTTCCTCGGAAATACGGAGTTGTTTACAGCGCCGGGAGAAGAAACTAGAACTGTCCTAATGGGACTAATACCCCCCGCAGGGCATATAAGATGATGGGAAATATTTAATGCAAGCACATTGGATATTTTCACATTATCTACAGGGCAATCAATGTGAATGCAGAAGTGTATATTCTTCAGTACAGCAGTACATGAAATATTAAAAATATGCTTAATATAAACAATGAATACTATTTGGCACATTTTAGGCTGTATGATTGCAAATCCCTGGTCAACTCTTCTAGTCTTTAGTTTATATTCACTTTGTTAAAGATCATTATGTTATGCCAACTTTACTTTGTCATTGATTTTGTCAGTAAATAAATGACATTAGCTCAAGTATTGGTATTATTGTAATCTTTTCCACTGGTATAACAACTCTAAGTAGCTGCAATAAAGGCAGTTTACTATGAATCCCATTGCCAGGGATAGTTGAGATTATAAATACTATCTGACAAATAAGTATTCAACACACATGAGCCACTTTATCTTTTACCGAGAAGTCACAAGATTGCAGATACAGTATGTGGATGCCAAACCCGAAAATGTCCGTAACTTCCATAACTGTTAAAATATTTCAATGAAAATAGAAGATGCACAACTACATTATATATATAAGATGAGAATAAAGTTTGAATCAAATCTGTTCAACGGTATTAGAATTAAACTCTGGACAAAGTACGCAACCCCCAAAAATGAAAAGAAAATGTGCGTAACTTCTATAACTGTTAAAATATTTCAATGAAAATAGGAGATGCACAACTACATAATATATAGAAGATGTGCATAAAGTTTGAATGAAATATGTCCAGCGGTATTAGAAATAAACTTCGGACAAATTGCGTCTACGGACAAACGGACGGACAGACGGACGGACGGACAGACGGACAAAGTAATTCCAGTATACCCCCCAAACTTCGTTTGCGGGGGGTATAAAAATGGAAACAGTGCGAGACATGCTTTAAGTTAGATACTTGTCAGATTTGATTGCAGTGTACAGTAATGCACATCAAAACAACACCGGTGTTGACAAAATCTGAATATTTCATAGTTACTGAACCATGCATGATCTGACGACTGTGGCCGCGTACTCTGAAAAAATGAAGCACTTTGAAAAAAGTGCGTAATTTTTCAAAGTGCGTTATAACAGACGACGGTTGAAAAGCCTCAACTGATGTGAAATAATGTGACGAAAGGTAAACACTCGCTCTTTCGTAAAAAAAACAAAAAGAAAAAAACCAAACAAAAAACCAATGGTGGATTTAATAGAAAAATCAAGGTTTATTTTATATATAAATATCGAAAGGACAATATTGGATCTTCCTGGAAACAGCTTTGGGGTGGAATAATTTGACATCATGTTGTTATGACAAAATTTCTCAAAAAAAAAAAAAAAAAAAAAAAAGGATCAAATTTAAATGTGAGTTTTCTTTTATTTGAGCAGTCAAAATTTGAGTAAAATCAAAGACTTCATCTACTTTAATATTTTTTTCTGAGAAATCCAGGCCAGTTCCTGGTGACTTAAGGACATATGATAACCCCCAAAAGTTGTTATGAAAAGGTGATCATAACAGTGAACAATTTCATTCTGTCATAAAGGATACAAACTCAAGAGTAGGACAAACACGGACCTCTGAGGTGGAGTAAGCAACCCCTATCGACTGATCACACTCGCTGCGAGTCCTATATCTCAATCGGGTAAACGGAGTAATCCGTAGTCAAAATCAACGTGTAAAGACTAAAGAACGGCCTTAATTGGCATGAAACATGTCAAACAGCATTTTACCCAATGACAGGTTGTATTAGTAAATAAGATCGTTATAAGAAAAATAAAATTTACGAAATGCTGACATGAAATGAGACGGTTGAAACCCCTGTAACAACAATTTATTTCTCAGTAGCCTACCTTGATTTAAAAACTGGTCATAGACAGGACAAGGTCTTGCGTATCGAATCAGTTGAGAGACATAAACACCATATGCAGGTGATGATGGAATATTGCTTCAGAAATCAGGCGCGTAGCAAGAAAGAAAATTAAGTGTTCGCAAAGTATTACAAGGGGTCTGGAGGCTGCCGTGAGGCCCCAGTGGGAGAAGCCAATGTAAGCTCCTGGACTTTACCAATGAAATCACCTATTTTTTGTGCACAGAAACAGGGTTTCTTGTAAATTAGAATTCATAAAATTATTTTCTAAACTGTTTTATTATGCCAACTCACCCTATGTACTTGGACTGACTTTACATTCGTTTTAAATACATTGTTTACGTTGTTTTGGACCGGTATATAATGTTACTAATAATAAAAATTATCACAATTCGTCTACTACATATATAAGATCTAAATATGTACATTTTTACGTGATATTCGATATGATATGTAATTCAAAAGGGACTTTAAAAGTTGAATGGACATAATGATGTTTATTAAATTACAAACCTGGACTATGCAGTTATTTTTGAGGCACAAATATTTTAACGGCAAATATCTCTCTCTCTCTCTCTCTCTCTCTCTCTCTCTCTCTCTCTCTCCATGTATTAATGACTGATTTGTTGTTTAAAAATTAGATAATAGAAATTCCCACGTAAACACGGCAAAATCTTATACATTCTGTATATTTCATTAGATGCGTCGAAAACCTTGGGTATCTATGACCTTCAATGTTTGTCAGTCGTGCGAAGAGATGATTCGTGAGAAAAAAGATCAAAGAACTTGCTATACTGCAATGCACAGACAGGTCGGTAAACAACACGAAATTCTTAATAAGCAATGACACAAATCAGTACTAAAACTCAGTGTTTCGGTGAGTCATTCATTTTCCTATTTGTAGGACACTTTCAAGGTTAAACATATCACATAATATGATAATAAACAGTCTATTGAAATAAAGAGACACGGGATGCTGACTCGAGTAAAAACATATATAAGAGTTTGATGTGTTTTATTGCAGAATACTTGTTGAATAATAAAACATAATTGTGAAACGCATCACATAGAATACAATACTAACTTTTATTCAAACACCATATTTTGCAACAAAATGACAAAACATTGTAAATATTGTCTAATTTTCAAAATGAAGGTGGTATACGAAATATTTTCATTTGCAAATTGCAGTTTAAGTTTTTCTTTTTCTTTTACAAAATGATTTGTCGTAAACAATATCGATTTAAACAGTCAGTTTTTGTTATCTGTGAGTAATTCAGTGCATTTTGATCTCGAGCGCGTTGCATATCCTTTGGTAGTTACCTCTTTTGTCTTGTTTAAACGCCAAAGATATGATCTCTTGTTGTTGTTTTTTGTAGAAAGGTGCATTTGATGATGGGGTAACAAATCGTGCGCTAATCTCTCTCTCTCTCTATCTCTCTCTGTGTGTGTGTGTGTGTGTGTGCGTGTGTGCGTGCGTTCTTGCGTGCGTGCGTGTGCGTATGCGTGCGTGTATGCGTTGGGGGACAACTTGAATTTGCAAAAATATATATAACACCGAATTTTGAATATTGAAACATTTCCACCCCAATTTACCCTACCCATCCCTATGTTTGTTTAATTCATTATTATGTTTTTAATTCTTAAGGTTTCAATATTCAAATTGCAAATCAAATTCCTTTGACTAAACCTGTATTGTCTTCACTTATGTAGAATTTTTGATAGAAATTTAATCGTTGTTTACTATACATTACTATTACTTTGGTATATTGCCGTCTCGTGGGGTTAGTGGTCGTGATTTGTAATAAATAAAGTTTTCCTTTCATTCAAATTTCCCTTCGAAATAAACAAATAAAATAACCTCATGATTAGGTAAATTCGCTTTCTCTTTATTCCTTCACATAGACAACCTCTAAACGTCCCAATGAGAAGCGTGTTAGTATATTTATGTACAACAATAAATCTTTCAAACTGAATACTCACCTTGAATAATTGGTGTATATTCATTCAAAATCGTCATCAAATAAGGATTCATTTTTTTTTTTACAGTTGCTACAAGTTTTCTCCACTATGACATATTGAACATAGTTGAAAAATTTAAATTCCATACGGTAAAATTCATTCATTTTTTTTTTAAATATAAATATAAATGCACCCATTTTATACCCACATTTTCTAAAGAAATATATTGCTATTATACACTGGTTCGTCCGTTTGTCACACTTTCTTCTTCTTCATACTCCTCTCTTATTATAAGTAGTAATCAATAAATCTTTATGAATATGATTGGGTGGTGCCCAGTAGATATGCAGTAAGGTTTTGGAATTTTCAATTTTACCTGTGGGCCAAACAAGGGTAAAAAAACCTGATGATTTTTCTAAACACACCTGTTTCCCAGAACTCCTCTTTTAATTCATCCAGTAGCCAAATAATCTTTTGGAAGATAATTGGTAGTGTCCTGCATATATGCTATAAGGTTTTGGAATATAAGGGTAGACATTATTACGACGTTTTTCTCCAACATCTTGTTCCCAAAACTCCTTTTGAATTTTATGCAGTAGCAAAATCATCTTTTGAAAGATGATTCGTGGTGTCCTGTAGAAGTGCAATAACGTTTTGGAATTCTACCCTTCATCCTAGGGGCCCATTGGGAGTCGAAAAACGACATCTTTTCTAGAAACAAAACTTGGTTCACAGAAGTTCTCTTACAATTTACGAATGAGCCAAATCAGCCTATATTATGGAAGGTAAATGTCCAATGAATTTTCATTCTTTACCTTGGAGACCATTTTGGAGTTCAAAACCAACATTTTTCTATATAATATCCTGGTTCCCAGAACTTCTCTTACATTTTATGCTCAATCGTAAAAGATATTTAAACAATAATAAAAAAAAAAAATGATGGGAGTTGGGATGACCCCAGGGTACTTGCTCATCAGCATACTCATTACATCTTGATATGCGCAGCAGGATTATATATGGTTTAGGGGTCAGGACCTCAATTGTTTTGAATATATTTCAACAATTATGAAATGGGGTTTTGGATGACCCTGAGTTACTTGTCCACAAAATACTTTATGCATCTTGACATATGCAGCAAGATTATATATAATTTACAATCGTTTTTAACCCATTGGGGTTAATTATTTTCATTCATATGTCAATTCGACATATTCCAATGAACTCGAAAGAAAGGGCACGACAGAGTCTTCCATATCTGCTTTACATTTGGCTATTTTCATGAACACAGATGTTAACATCAAACTAACAACACAACTTTATGACAAACGGAACGACTTCAGCTTCTCCATTGTCAACGTCCCATATTTATGCAGCAGTATTTCAACATCACGTGCATATGGTGCTTGTATCTCATTGATTCAATACACAAGAGCTTGTTTTGCGCATCGTCATTTTTTAGATCGAGGCAGGCTACTTGCAAATAAATTGATGTGACAGGGGGTTTCAATAGCCTCATGGTCGTTATCTGACCGTTCTTTGCACACTGATTTTTACTACGGATTACTCGGTTTACCATATCCAGATATTGGGCTCACGGTGGATGTGATATGTCGACAGGGGTCAGGTGCCTAGAAGGAGTAAACATCCCCTATTGACCGGTCACACCCACCGTGAGAATTTTAATCGGAGTAATCCATAGTCAAAATCAGTATATACAATGAATAGCTTAACCTTTGGTATGAAACACTTCTAGAGCATTCGGAGCTGTTTGGTTGTTATATTTTTAATGAATTTTTAAATTTTGCAAATACTGGTGAAGGGCTGTAGAATTTAGGCCCATGCTTGGCGCTTATGGCCTTTGAAGATGGCGGAATCTTTATCTTGCAATACCTGCTATTACAGGGTACCTTTGTTTTTGCGGTGTATTTGCGACTTCGTCTCCCTAATGCACTTCTGCATGATTGTCTGATCGTTCGGCAGTAACATGTGTATATATGAAAAGGGTTTATGAATGACAAATCATTAATTGTTAAATTATTTATACATTTAATTGTAATTTTTCTTTTCGATTGGTTTTAAGTATTGACAGAGTTATAATTAATTGTTTTACTACATATTCGATTTTTAGGTAGAACATTGTTACAATAGATGTGTATTTCTTGAGACAAGGCATTTGTTTGGGTACCATCATTACATTGCTGCCGTGCGGGGGCATCGGTGTTTCACAAACACGCCTTGTTTAAAAAAAAGTACGCCAGTCTCTCACTCCTTCTACCATTATGAATTAATGTCATCGAAATTTTACATGAATTTTTCAACTTTCTTTAGTTTATTTCATTGGTGAATTTATACCCAAATAGGCGGATTTATGAGTGTTAAGGCATGTGTGCTTTGCATAGAGGATATTTATACTCAAAATTTTGTTAAATTAGGTTCGTGATTGAAATTCTGTTTAAAATCATGTTTATTAGTTTGTGAAAATTTGATGGAAAATGTTTTCTTCTGCCGCAGGTATCTGGAATTTTCTCGACTTACACCATCTATCTCTAGGTCCCTGTCTCAAGTCCTGCCTCTTCACTATTAAGGAGGAAATACCATGCATCTTCTTCGTCCCATCAATACCCCCCCCCCCACACACACACACATCCACACACCTACACCCACCCACGAACCCACACACCCACATCTCTTCACATTTCTGTCCCTCCTATCCATTCCGGCATTCTTGCACTGTGGTCGTTTTTTCACGACGATTTGAAAGCTTGCAGATCACTTTGGCACCGCGCTGATGACCCTGGCGAGCCATGACGCAGTGAATAACAGAAACCTACAGAAACCCGCTACCGCGAAATCATGTTTTTCTTCTGCTGAAATTTATAAAACACGTACACTCCGAAGCTGATACGAAAACTCAATTCTAATTCAAAAATATCTACATGTATCTCTAAACTATAAAAATATCTTCTAAAATAATGCCTATATCATTACATTTCATACTTCTTCGCATTTGTGAATTTGATATTCTTTTTTAATGGTGCCAGAATTGAATTTCTTTCATTTACAAATATTAAAATGATATGCAATTACAGACGTTAATGGCAGCATTTCAAGACTCGCATGCAACATACAATGAAAACAAAAATATTTTCCGTAAACATAATTATCAATTTAATCAATTTATTAAACAAACATGGGGATAGATGGGGTGGAGATGTCTATAAATTTAAAAATTCAAATAAAGTTCCTTTGACTCAAACTTCAGTGACTTGTATAAAATTTTGTAATAAAAAAAGAATCATTTTCTTACTATACAATGCTTTCATATTCGTATATTGCCGTCTCGTGGCGTTAGTCGTCATGATTTGAAATCTGTGAAGTTCACTTTTCATAAAAATTTCCATCGTAATAAAGAGATTAAATATCCTCTTAATTATGTATTTTCGCTTTCATTTTATCCCTTTACATAGCCAACCACTAAACATCCCAAAGATAAATGTGTTAGTAGATTTATACAACCACTAAACAAAGAGAAATGTGTTAGAATATTTATACAACCACTAAACAAAGATAAGTCTGTTAGTATATTTATACAACCAGTAAACGAAGAGAATTGTTTTAATATATTTGTATAATAAGTCTTTCAAACTGAATACTCACCTTGAATAATTGCTGTATACTCATTCAAAATCGTAATCAAATAATGATTCATTTTTTACATTTACTACAAATAAAAACTGGATGCATGGGTTGATTTGTACTTTTTTTTACTTATTCTGGTTGTAATTAGTACAAATCTTAAATTCCTAGATATTAGGAACTTGTATATTTTTATGATGTTAAAAAACTCTGATACATTGCCCCTCCCTATCCTACTCTATACAAAGTTTCCTTCACTATATTGAACATAATTGAGAAATCGTGTACAAAATTTGAATTTCATACGGTAAAATTCATTCATTATATTGATATAAACATAACATGCATTTTTATACCAGTACTTTCTAAAGGAATGCATTATTTTTACACACTGGTCCGTTTTTCTTTCACACTTTCTTCTTCTTCAAACTCCTCTTTTATTTTATGTAGTAATCAATTGATCTTTATGAATATGATAGGTGGTGTCCTGTAGATGTGCAATAGGGTTTTTGGAATTTTCAATTTTACCCTGTGGGCCAAACAAGGGTTAAAAAAAATCTGATGATTTTTCTAAACAAACCTGCTTCTCAGAACTCCTCTTAAAATTTACGCAGTCGCCAAATAATCTCTTGGAAGATAATTGGTCGTGCCCTGCATATATGTTATAAGGTTTTTCTCCAACACCTGGTTCCCAAAACTCTGCTAGCGTTTTATGAAGTAGCAAAAATCATCTTTTGAAAGATGATTTGTGGTGTCCTGTGGATATGCAGTAAGTGTTTTGTAATTTTAATCCTCATCCTGGAGGCCGAATGGAATCGAGTCGAAAAATTACATCTTTTCTGGAATAAACTTTGGTTCACAGAACTTCTCTTACAATTTACGAATAAGCCAAATCATCTTATGGAAGGTAGTTAATGGTGTCCTATAGATATGCAATAAGGTTTCAGAATTTTTATATTTACCCTGGAGACTATTAGGAAATTCAACATTTTTCTATATAAAATCCTGGTTCCCAGAACTCTTCTTGCATTTTATACAGTACCTAAATCATCTTTGGGAAGACGATTGGTAATGTCCTGTAGATGGTAGTCGGACGTTTCGGCCCAAAAGTTGGACACTTTGGCCCAGACGTTTCGGCCCAAAAAAATTGGACACTTCGGCCCAAGACATTTCGGCCCTCATTTTTTTTGTATGAGACACTTCGGCCCATATTTTTCATTTTGCTAACATCACCCATATTATTGCGTTTCCACAACATTATAGTAAATTGACATTTCGGCCCGAAGTGTCTCAAAAATTTGAGCCGAAGAGTCCAATGGTTTGGGCCGAAATATCATTGGGCCGAGGTGTCAATGGGTCGAAATGTCTTTGGGCCGAAATGTCTGACATTCCTGTAGATGTGCAATACGTTTTTGTCACCTTAAGGAGCAAATGGAATGGAGAAACGACGTACGAAAACATTGTGCTTAATGCATTTTGTCCTGTGCAACAAGAAAATATTCTAAGGGTTGGAATATCAACCATTTTAAAGATATTTGAATAATAAAAAAAATGATGGGGGTTGGGATGACCCGCAGGCACTTGCTCATCAGAATACTCATTGCATCTTGATATGTACAGAAGGATTATATTTGGTTTTGGGCCGGGTCAAGACCTCAACTGTTTCGAATATATTTCAACAATTCTGAAATGGGGTTTTGGATTACCTCGAGGTACTTCTACAACACAATACTCAATGCATCTTAATATATGCAGTAAGATTATATATAATCGGGTTTGTTTTGTTTTCATTTAGAAGAGTTATTTTTTATTCATGTGTCAATTCGATATATACCAGTGAACTTGAAATAAAATACACAACACAGTCTTCCATATCTGCTTTATATTTAGTTATTTCAATGAACACAGATGTTAAATCAAACTAACAACTCAACCTTATGACAATTGGAATGACTTCGGCTTCTCCATCATCAACGGTCTATAGTTGTATAGTACATAATGTAATATTCCAACATCATGTTCCATATCCTTTTCGTCTCTCATTGATTCAATACACAAGATCTTGTTCTGCTCATCGTCAGTTTTTAGATCGAGGCAGGCTACTTGCAAATAAGTTATGTTACAGGGGCTTCAATAAACCGTTATAACGATCTAATTTACCAACACAACCTGTCGTTGGGTTAAATGCTGTCTGACCGTTCTCTGCACATTCATTTTACTACGGATTACTCGGTTTACCATATCCAGATATTGGGCTCACGGTGGGTGTGACATATCGACGGGGGTCAGGAGGAGTAAACATACACTGTTGACCAATCACACCCGTCTTAAGCCCTATAATCAAAGTAATCCATAGTCAAAATCAGTATACCATTGGTATGAATCATTCGGAGTTGTTTTGTTATATTTATTACTCATACGGGGATGTCACAAATGCTGGCGAAGGGCTGTAGAAATTAGGCCTATGTTTGGTGCTTATGGTCTTTGAGCATGGAGGGATCTTTATCTTGCTTTACCTGCTATTACAGGGGACTTCCGTCTTTGCGGTCTATTCCGAAGGACATCTCCCATTTAGTCACCTATGATGATGACAAGCTAGGGGTACTGAGAACCTATCCTAACCCATATCCCCACGGGAACAGACAACATCACACACACACACACACACACACACACACACACACACACATATACATATATATATATATATATATATTGATCACACTGGTCTTTAGCTGTTTTGTAAAGTAACACACTTTATACAACATTTCTGCACAATTATCTTTAAGAACACTCACACGAATACGCCATTTATTTTAAGTTTTCGATTACATACAACATACATGTAGGGATATTCAAGGTCTTGAACACGGTGGCTCAGTCATAAATATCATGGTAAACAGTGGTAAGATTATTGCATTTTTATCATTTTTTCGTTGAAAACAAATATCACTGTGTTCAGCATAACTTAACGAAACTCAATATTTGCTTACAATAGCAGAGTGTTTTCCTTCTCGTAATGTTTTTGTCTCCATAAATTAAGAAAATTTGAAGACGATGACATTTAATGGAAAGAACAAGGACACTGCACTAATTCTACAGTATGTAGATACTATAAATATGATAAGTGTGTTATATCATGGAAATACTCTAAACCCTCTACCACTTAAATACTCAATGGCAGAAGGTGAATACTCAATAACTTAATTGATTTGAAATCCAGAAAATGAAGTTCGACCGAAATGATCGTTACTATACATTGAACCTTGTCCATTCCATGGAGAGACAATCTGTATTTTGTCTCCCGCTTTGGTATTTAACACAACAAAACCAGTAGAGGCATCAGCATCATATTGTCTCTCAGTATCAGCGATAACCGAACCCTTTTCTACTCCATTCTGCGTTAAAACACCATTCATTTCTCCATATTGTTTTCCAGATGAACCAGCAATATGTGTTCCTGCTGCAGTCAGAGTCCAAGTAAACGCATACAAACCGGACGCTGGAGCTGTGAATATTCCGGTTGTTTCATCATATCCTTGGCCAAGGTTCGTCTCCACGGAATCGAAGATGAAGGTTTGTCCCTTTTTCAGAGACTTAAAATGGTTCGAATAATACGCGTAAAAGGCAATCAAAGTTCTCTCGTCTGAAATTGACAAGAAAATTGTTTTTGCAAAAAGAATGTGCGATAAAATGCGTATATTATCAAAGCTGTAATATTTTGAATGATTATGCTATTAAATACAAATATTTTGATATTTTGACGCTCCATATATCATTAAGAATTAGTAACATAAGGTACATTCTAAACCTTTTCTATATTTTAGAATTCCCAAATTATTAAACTGACATGCATGACTACTCAGGAAATAAACTGTCATATTTTGCTGTTATCATACGGACGAATAACAGTATTAAAATGACGGTAAATAACTAAATTTCTAACTTACTTTCTCTCACGACTTTCGAAGACATGTTCGCAATTTCCTGTCTGAGATTTACATTCTCTGCCTCCAGACGATATACGTCGTTTTTCAGAGTTTGAACATCATCCATAACTTGCATAATATTTTGCACAAGCTGTACTCTTTGAGAGAAGAAATCTTTCAGGTACCCCATATTGTGGTTGTTCTTCTGTTGGCCAGACACCAGTTGCGCGTTTCCGTGCATGACAAGGGTTACAACAAAGACGGAGACGAAGCAAGCACAGAAAACCATGGTGTTGTTTACTGCACAACAACTTCTGTACTACGTGAAAAACTCGCTCCATCCTTTTATATGAATTATGGTTCTTGTATTGTGCGTAGTTCTTATCATTTCCAAGGGTGTACAAACTTAACACTTAAGAACACAAGAGGTGACCTGACCTAATTATGTAGAAATTGTTCTGAAATCTAATATTTTTATAATTATTTCTAAGTGTGTAATAAACAACACACTTAAACAGTCAAAATGAAGTGACCTGGTATATCGATAGTATTGGGCAGAGAAAAACATCTTAATTCATAGTCATTGCTTTTTAACTGAGAAAAACTGAAATGCATAGTTTTATCTCATGAAGTAAAGATATTGAAAAAAGGTTGATACAACATCTTCTTTCAGAACTTATTTACCTGCCCAACGTGCAATACAGGAAAATGGGGGGGGGGGTGAAATATATTACTGTTGAATATAAACCGGAAGTAGTCCACATGCTGTAAGTGAACAGAGTTTTCTACTCTTAACACCAGAATGTTTAAAATGTTATGTGGCTGACGTATAATGATAAATGGCGGGAAAATAATGATGGAAGTATAGAATGTGCTTCAAGTAGCTAAATTTTTTTCAACAACAAAAATTATTCCGTATGAATATATATATCAAAGTAATTCCGTTGTTTTGGTTTTTCTCTCCTGAATTTAATATCTAGCTAATTCAGTTAACATTGGTTCAATGGATTTATACATTAATTTGTCCTGGGACATAGGCTTGTTATGGAGTATTTCTTAACCTTTATTTCTTCTAATCAAAAATGAACTCGTATATAGTGTTTAGCATGCGATGCTCGTTTACAAATAAAAACTAAAATTACTCATAATAATATATCTTTTCTTATCATTTTCTAATCGATAACATATTTGTTTATATGGTGCTCATAATTTGAAAAAAGCTCTCTTGTTTTAAATCTTAGCTTTTAAATATAGGATTATGCCTTATTTCAAACAAACCGAGGTAAACATCCTTTACAATGTATTCATGTGCGTGATGACTTAGGGAATGTGAACAAAATGAAACTCTTAAGAAGGATACTTTAAATGCATTACTGTACGTAAAAGGACGCATGACGTGAGTGTGGTGCTATCTTTGCTATGAAAATGGAAGATAACGGGCAGTGACCAATTTCATATACCCTTAAATAATACAGAATAAATTGCAGGGCAAATGCGGACCCCTGGACACGCTTGAAGTGGGATGATATTTTGTGTATAGCTGATACTATATTGCTGTTATATTCGGTTAACTAGGATGTGTGAAATGATAGATTTAATGAGAGAAAAAACATATGACGTGTGTGATGTTATCTTTGCTATGAAAATTGAAGATAACAAAGAGTGACCAATTTCATAAATCTCATGAATAATGTAGAATTAGTACCATGGCAAACACTAGCTGCAATAATGTAAAACTTATACGGTACCAATTTGAAGGGGGGGATCTCCCGAAATCGTCAGAATAAAAAAATATCGGAGAGGACTACATCATTGCAGAGAAATACGGACCCCTTGACACGCCAAATGTGGGATCAAATTTTGTGCATAGCCGATGCTATGTTGCTGTTAATTCGGGTTTCTGGGATGTATCAAATGATAAATTTAAATAATTGGAAAATTATCAAACAAATAATAACATAAAAACTAAGCAAAATTCCTTTTAAATTATTTTTGTTGTTATTTTTACTTTTGTACAATGGCTTTATAAAGAGTATAGAAATATCGGAATTTACACTGTCACGTGAAGCAAGCACAAAATTATCAAACTCAACAAAAGAGATCAATGTGAACTAAATAGGAACGAACATCGCTTTAGAAGTCATAATCAAAATAATAGAAAATTTAAAATTACAGCAAGTGTTTAAGGTAAGTAACGGATAGATTGTTTGATTCATTGATTGTATAATGTTTAACGTCCCTCTCAAGAATATTTCACTTATATGTAGAGACGACTCCATTGCCGGTGAAGGACTGTTAAATTTAGGCCTATGTTCAGCGTTTACGGCCTTTGAGCAGGGAGGGATCTTTATCGTTCCACACCTCAATTTTTGTGGTCTCATCCGACGGACCGCGCCATTTAATCGCCTCTTACGAAAAGCAAGGGGTAATAAGGATCTATTCTAACCCGGATCCCCACGAAATCGGATAGATTGGACTGCATTGTATTTGTAAAAAATAACTTGATATAGAGTACAAATAAAATAATGCTCTTATCCAGGGTCAACAATATATCACATTGCTATCCTACATTGACATCCTGCATCAATATTTTTTTTTAAAAACCGGTTTTTTTTGTATAAAAAGTCCGGACAGTCAGAAAGTGCATTTGAATAAGATTTGCGACGGAATTGACATGAGAGCGAATAATAATTTGACAATAAGGAATCATGAACATCGGGCGTTAATTTGTTAAATCTTCTTCAAAAACATGTCGGCGTTAAGCATTCCAATTCATACCCTCCTATATTTTCAAAAAAGGAAATGTTTCTGTTAAATTTTACATTCTACTTTCATTTCCGTCGGAATTCCCAACCATTGAAATAGACGTACTATATCTATCAAGATTCATGCGCGCATTGTTCAGAACTACAGCGCTTTCATGAGGAAATCTCCTATTTTACAAATTGTAAATATATCAAAGACATAAACATTGGAAATGTAGACATCAATGTATGCGTTCAGTGTTTTCTGCATCTCATTTGAAACAGAAATATTGAAATCCATGTAGCATCAGACTTCTGTCGATAAAAGTTTGACCCGTTGTCCTTGCCTGACAAAATTGTCATTTATTGACTGCAGTGTGGTATGAAAAGAATCCCGTTGTATTAATGAAAATGATCACAGCGATCTACTAATATCGCATATTTGCTGTCGTGCGTGTTTCATACCAATGTCTAGATCGTTCTTACATGAAAGGTGAAGATAACAAACAGTGATCAATCTCGTAACTCGTATAAGCAATACAAAATAGATAGTTGGGCAAACACGGACCCCTGGACACACCAGAGATGGAATCAGGTGCCTAGGAAGAGTAAGCATCCCCTACATACTGCATGATTGACAGTACGGATTACTTCGTTTACCTGATCATGATATGGGGATCACGGCGGGTGTAGCCGGTCAACAGATGATGTTTACTACTAGGCATCTGATTCCACATATAGCATGCCCAGGGCTCCGTGTTTTTTCTACTCGTAATTTTATTGTTTATAGAATACATACACCATACTACATACAACTCATAGAATTTTTTGAGATTGATCAATATAAACTACCTTCCCCTTTTTCATGATAACACGACATTCTCGTACCATATCAATGGATTTCAGACTCATATCATGAACAATGTATTTTAAAATAGAAATTAAACAACGTCTAAAACATTCATGCATATTTTATTGAATCATCAATGTTTCAGAAGAGTATCATGCTATGCGATATCCCGCAAATGAAGTTCTTCCGTTATAAGATGTACTGTAAAACGCACCCTGGCCTGTACGGGGAGCAACGATCTGTATCCGGTCCCCCCTTTTAACATGCAAAATAACGAAACCCGTGGAAGCGGCATCATCATATTTCTTTTCAGTATCTGCATATATAGACCCCTTCGCTACTCCATTCTGAACTATTACACCTGCCGTTTCACCATATTGACCGGACGAACCAGCTAAATGAACTCCTGCTGCGTGTATGGTCCACGAGAATGCAAACACACCAGAAGATGGGGCGGTGAATATTCCAGTGCGTCTGTTATATCCTTTTCCGATGTTGGTCTCAACGGCATCAAATACAAAAGTTCTTCTCGCTGAAAGAGCCCTAAAGTTTTGTGAAATATAGGCGTAGAAAGCGACTGCAGGTGCCGTTTGTTCCGAGCATTGTAGTGTTCGCAAAGCACCTGTTAAGAATAACATAATTAACATACTATATATTCTATATCTATAAATCTACATCTATGATTAGGACTAAAATCAAAATGGAGATGAACAGTCATTTGTTTATTTCTCGTGACTTGGAGAATTTATAAATAAAACCACATTCATGGTTAATGAAATTTCCATAATGAATTATAATCTTGTAACATTTGTTTGATTGAAAGGCTGATTTTATTTCATTCTTTTAGTCATGAAATAGTTTATGAGAAGAGACACTGATTTCTAAAAATTTTATGCTCTTAACCACAATATCCATTCGATTCTTGTGATAGAGAAATAGCTCAGAAGGTTGAGTGATTACGTTGAGTACTGCAGGTAACCTTGGGTTCTTATGCTATGGAGGAAAGGTCAAACCATCACATTTGTCCATGAGAATTTCTTGGATGGGGTTAAGGGGGAGAATTTTCCGAATATATTTGTACATTTTCATTTTTCACCATATCAGAGTCATATTCAAGTACATACTTAAATTTTTCATTTTCGATTTTTTTATGAACTTTCATGCAAGATAGATATCATAATTATTTGTCATGTGAAACAAAGATTGAAAGATCAGTTTAATCAAGATTGGGTATCTAAATGTAACGAATCTTTTAAAGGTATAGTATAACTTACAGACGTTTTACAAATCTTACTTTTAAATGTCAAGAACATATATTGTCAAATATTTCAATACATAAACAACGTATATTAACCAGGTTTAGAACTACATATAATAAATTACCCATAGAAACGGGAAAGTGGCTAGATATAGATCGAAATCAAAGAAAATGTAATGTTTACAGTTCTGATATTTGAGATAAGATGCATTATATTCTTATGTGTCCTGCTTTAAATGATATTAGGCGACATTATATACCAGAAATATTTCATTCTAGACCTAATGTTATAAAATTTCAAAATCTACTTGCAACCAAATTTAAAATTGTGTAAATACATATAATTAATTACCGAGAGAGTAAACCCTCCGGGTTAAATGTAGATATACATTATCAAGATTGTGATATATACATGTATGTGATATAAGTACTTTGTTACTAGCTTGAAAATACGGATGTATATTTCATTGCTGTTGTAAAATTTAGAAATTCATTACTAAATTAAGGATTATCTCCCTCATGCATAGCTCTTATCCTTAGACGAATTTGACTCCACTTTTTTGGCTCTCTGTTATTCCCTAAGATAGCTCTAAAAGTTGATTGTTATTTCGGATTTCAAATATTTCGATTGAGCATCACTAAAGAGACATTATTTGTCGAAATGCGCATCTGGTGCATCAAAATTGGTACCGTATAAGTTTGACATTATGACCCCTGGGTCGAGGCCTATGCTGGTGGACTGTTAGTCCCTGAGGGTCTCTACAGCCCAGTAGCTAAGTACTTCGTTACTAGCTTGAAAATACGGATGTATATTTAATTGCTGTTGTAAAATTTAGAAATTCGTTACAAAATTAAGGATTATCTCCCTCACTCATAGCTTTTATCCTTAGACGAATTTGGCTCCACTTTGTTTTGGCACTCTGTATTTCCCTAAAATAGCTCTAAAATTTTATTGTTATTTTGGATTTCAAACATCTCGATTGAGCATCACTGAAGAGACATTATCTGTGGAAATGCGCATCTGGTGCATCAAAATTGGTACCGTATAAGTTTTACACATATTTATATTAATTACTTGTGCATGTGTGGATATTGTTTTTGAATGCTTGTTTAATATGTTCTCTATGTCGTGTTAACAGCGAATGAGAAAAATAAAACTTTGTAAACATGGTAAAGCTAATCAAAGCATACATTTTATCACATACTTAAAAAACGTAATATCAGGTTATACCCAGGTTAAAACTGTTACCTGGATATGGATTGTTCAGACGTCAATAATTTGGCATTTCATAAAAAAGTGAGAAAAAAACGAGCATTGATCAACCCCATAATTCCTATAAAGAATGCAAAATTAAGAGTAGGGGAAAAGTGTTGACCTGTCAAGAGGGGATGCTTGCTCCTCCTAGACACCTGATCTCACCTCTGTTATGTCAAGGGGTCCATGTTTGCCCTACTCTTAATTTTTAATTCTTTATAGGATTGATGATATTGATCACCGTTATCAACACTTTTACAAATGACATAGTAAGGTATAGAGATTGTGCACTGTACCTGTGGTTTGTGAAATACAAGTACACAGAAGTATAACAACGACTGATGGCGTCAGACTCCACATAACGTCCGCTATAGCTGGTTGGGTCAGCTGTATTGATGGATCAACTGCACGCAGACGGCATTTTATACAGAGGTAGAATTACCAGCAAACAAGTCATTAAAGTAGTATGTGGGTGGTGTCACTATGGTGACAGGTGGCAGATCCACGATACACGACTTTAATCCATATTCATACTGTTCTATATTGACTGATTACATGTCCAATATTTGTAAATGGGATGGCTAAATGAAATTCACTGCTCTTTTACTTTCAGTGTTTGGTCAACGACAAAAAGAGCAACCAAAAAAAAAAAAAAAAAATTAAAAAAATTGTAAGATTGTATGTAGAAAGTATACTGGTTTTTGATTCAATGCATTAAATTATATAGTTGGAAGTGCATTGTTGTTTCTTCCTAATAAGAAATTTTGGAACACATGTGTCTCATCATATTTTAAAATTCTAGTCTTTCTTGGAGTCAATAAATACTGTTGTCATCAAATTTGTCCGATCTTAAGGTCTTTGGAAATGATATGTTTACACTGTACAATCTCATTCTTCTAAATTAATGCCAGTTTTCTCTCGATTCTACAACTTTCATTTTTTCAGTGTTTGATATAATACACGTACGAAATATAGTGGCTTGGTCAAAGACGATATTGTATGTTAGTTCGTTTGTGGTTCAATATTGGATTAATCCTCTTTGAATAGTTTAGGACTTACAATGAAAATGGAACTTAGTTCAATTTGTAATTTTCTTATTCCCGTACTTACAGGACTATTTTCTCTGTCACATTAATCATCCGGAATATTAAGGTTGGGAACTGTAATGTAGTTTTTAAAAAAAATAAAAAATTATGAGTATCATCTTTCTCTGCCACAGCTGGCATTACACCCTGTGTTTGTAAACAGACCTCGTTTAAACCCATGTCATATCACTAGCAGTTCCTACACACGGAGAGCATGGGAAATGTTAACTTTCAACTAGTAGATTAAAATGAACCTGGTTGGTGTTAAAAGGGTTTAGAAAAACAGAGCCATACTTCTAGAAATGAAAATATTGAGTGTATGATTTCATCTTAAATTTGATTTGATAATTTGATAATTTACTTCCAGGGTTTATGATATTTGCGTGATCTCACAGAGAGGCAAAATATACAAGAAATACGAAATGACTAGTGGCAATATAATACACAATAGATGTTTAGTAAAATCATAGGATTAAGGCAATCCAACGTTTACCGAGACGTGATAAGACTTTCAAATTTAGACAGGTTTACCTTTTAAAATGTTTTGTACATTCTGTTTAAAACATAGACATAAAATTGGTATTTATATTTATATTCTTACTTCTTTATTTTTATGCCTGATGCGTATAGTATATTTCGATGATGATTTGTAACAAATATTTGTGGACAGTGGATGCATACTCCTCCTAGGCACCCGATCCCGCCTCTGATATAGCCAGGGGCCTGTGCTAGGACTGCTCTATATTTTGTATTCCTTATAGGATCTTATACGTAATCCACCAACATGTTCTTGTTCTTCATCTTCTTTCAACTATAGTCCAGCTGGACATGTCATTACTGGTGATGTTGATATAGTTGAAAATGAGGACCTCAAATCACTTATTCTTAAAGGTCCTAAATACAGAGAACCTCGGTCTTTTAATTGACGACAGAACTTCATCTCTATTATGAGTTCTGTCGAAGATTATACCAGACGATGGGCTAAATATGAAAAAGAAAAACTTGATAGATTGTCAGAATGGGTTAAAAGCATAAGAGGGATATTAAAATCCCGCATTAGACACATGAAAACAAAAATACGTACCATCTATCCTTCTGTGTTTAGTAAACCAGAAGTGATAAAAGAATTAGATAGGTTACATGAGGAATATGTTTTGGTTCCAGCTGACAAAGCTAGTAACAACATTGTCTTTGTTTGTAAGGCTCATTATTACAACTGTATTTTAAACGAACTTGGCATTAATTCCACTTTTGGTAATCATACTTATACTCCAACTGCCCTTTCAAAAGACGAAATTCTTCTAAACCATGCTTCAGTTTTAGACACATTTAATATTCCAGTCAATGGGTCGAATGAATATGAGTTACCGTACCTATACTGGATTCCTAAACTACATAAAAACTCTTACAAACAAGGATACATTGCTGGATCCAGTAAGTGGTCTACCAAGCTCTATCTTTGCTCCTCACGAAAATGTTAACAGCTGTGAAGGAGAAACTTCAAACTTACTGTGCGCCTACATATGCCAGAAGTGGTGTTAATCAAATGTGGATTCTAAAAAATTCTAAAGAACTTTTAGTAAACTTGAAATCACAGAATTTTTCCCAAATCAATAGCATTAAAACCTATGACTTTTCAACACTATACACGACCATTACTCACGATAAATTAAAGACTAGACTTTTTGACATCATCGACAGTTGCTTCTTCAACAAAAACGGAAATATTCATATCTAGTGATCAGTCATTCAAAAACTTACTTTGTTAAACACCACTCCGATTCCACGCACAAGTACTCTGAAGTTGAAATAAAAAATATGCTAGAGTTCCTCATTGACAATATCTTTGTTGTCTTTGGTGATCAGGTCTTCCAACAGTGTGTTGGAATTCCCATGGGCACGAATTGTGCTCCTTTGTTAGCTGACCTGTTTTTATATTCATATGAAGCAGAATTTATTCAAAAACTTCTACGTGAGAAGAAAAAATCTCTCGCTGTGACCTTCAATTCGACCTTTAGATATATCGATGACGTTTTGTCTGTTAACAATGATAGCTTTCATTCATATGTCGATTTGATATATCCCTGTGAGCTCGAAATAAAAGACACCACAGAGTCGTCCACTTCTGCTTCATACTTAGATATTTTATTGAAAGTAGACATTAACGGCAAACTGACAACTCAACTGTATGACAAACGGGATGATTTCAGCTTCTCCATCGTCAACTTCCCATATTTGTGTAGCAATATTCCATTATCACCTGCATATGGTGTTTATATATCTCAACTGATTCGATATGCAAGAGCTTGTTCTGGGTATAGTCAGTTTTTAAATCGAGGTAAGCTACTGACAAACAAGTTGATGGTACAAGGATTTCAACAGTCTCGATTGAAGTCAGCTTTTCGCAAAGTCTATGGTCGTTATAACGATCTAGTTCGTCAATACAACCTCGCATTGGGTCAAATGCTGTCTGGCGTGTTTCATACCGATTGTTAAGCCGTTCTTGGCACACTGATTTTGACTGCGGTTAACTCCGTTTACCTGATCAGGATATGGGGTTCACGGCGGGTGTGACCGGTCAACAGGGGATGCTTACTCCCCCTAGGCACCTGATCCCACCTCTGGTGTGTCCAGGGGTCCGTGTTTGCCCAACTATCTATTTTGTATTGCTTGTAGGAGTTATGAGATTGATCACTGTTCGTTATCTTCACCTTGCATTGATCACTGTTCATTTTTTTCACCTTTCATTTAAGAATTGAACAGCACTTTTGAGCTGTTCATGGTCAATATGAACGGATTTGGATTTGAGGCAAATTATGTGAATCGCGCTAGCTTTCTATTTTGTATTCTTTATAGGAGTTATAAGATTGATCACTGTTCGTTATCTTCACCTTTTCATGTAAAGAACGGTCTAACTATATATATATATATATATATATATATATATATATTTCACTTTCTTTGGATACCCACTTTCGCCCCTACCCGGGGTTGAACTCACGACCTGAGGAACCAAATCCCATAGCAGCATGTAACCATGCGCTAGACCTCTCGACCATCTAGGGAGGTAAAAAAAACTTGCTTTCGATGACGATGGAATTCTATATATATATATATATATATATATATATATATATATATATATATATTCACTCCAACACCACGCAAAAAAAATGTAGAAGAAATAACAAATGACACGGACGCGTTTTGTAGAAAATTACGGTTGGCTGAATGTTTCCTAGATTTTGAAAAACAAGACGACTCTGTTGTAGCGAACAGAAGCAACTTTATGCCTCCTCGTGATAAAACTTGAAAAAAATTTCACTGAACACGGAGATAAACTTACTGCCAAGGAAAAATCATACCTTCTATGTTTTAATGCTAAAACCAGTAACCTTTATGGCCTACCAAAAATACATAAAAGACAAATCATAAAACAAGAATGCAAAAATTCTAAATCCACGTATATAAGTATTGAATGCCCAGAAGATCTAACAATTAGACCCAATGTCGCAGGACCTACCTGCGAAACTCACAGGATTAGTTATCTCTTGGATTTACTACATAAACCTTACATTACAAATGTTCAGAGTTATATTAGAGACACCGTAGATTTTCTTAATTCCCTTCCAGAAGAAATTAATTCAGAATCTCTTTTAGTATCATTCGATGTCACAAACCTCTATTCTAATATTCCTCATGAGCAAGGACTAGCCGCCATATAATATTGGATAGACCGATTTCCTAATCTTTTAGTAGAGAGATCTCCGAAAAAATTCGTCATATTAGGTTTACAATTAATATTGGAAAACAATTTCATGCAATTCAATGGAATTATTTACAAACAGAAACTGGGCACTGCAATGGGAACCAAAGTTGCCCCAACATATGCAACACTAGTTCTAGGTTTTTTGGAAGAAAAATTATTTTCTACAATTCAGGAAAAATTTGGACAAGAATTTGAATTTTTTTAAGACAGTCGTGGAAACGTTTCTTGGACGATTGTTTTATCATATGGGACAGAGGAGAAGAACAATTAATGAAGTTTTTCAATATTCTAAACACACTAAGCCCCACCATGAAATTCACTACGGAATCCGATAAAAACATATTATCATTTCTTGATGTCATGGTAATTAAAAGACACAACCGCATAGTGACAGACGTGTTTTACAAATTGACAGATACCAAACAATATTTTATGTTTGATTCTTGTCATCCTAAGCATATGAGAAACAACATTCCATACAATTTAGCGTGACGCCTCTGCACAATTATTTCCGATAGTGAAATCCTTAACAGTCGCTTTGTGGAATTACAAAACTCGCTTTTACAAAGACGCTGCCCAGTGCAAGGTGAAGATAACGAACAGTGATCAATCTCATAACTCCTACAAGCAATACAAAATAGATAGTTGGGCAAACACGGACCCCTGGACACACCAGAGGTGGGATCAGGTGCCTAGGAGGAGTAAACATCCCCTGTTGACCGGTCACACCCGCCGTGAGCTCCATATCCTGATCAGGTAAACGGAGTTATCCGCAGTCAAATCAGTGTGCTAAGAACGGCTTAACAATCGGTATGAAACACACCAGACAGCATTTGACCCAATGCGAGGTTGTATTGACGAACTAGATCGTTATAACGACCATAGAATTTGAGAAATGCTGATTTCAATCCAGACTGTTGAAATCCCTGTACCATCAACTTGTTTGTCAGTAGCTTGCCTCGATTTAAAAACTGACTATACCCAGAACAAGCTCTTGCATATCGAATCAGTTGAGATATATAAACACCATATGCAGGTGATAATGGAATATTGCTACATAAATGTGGGAAGTTGACGATGGAGAAGCTGAAATCATCCCGTTTGTCATACAGTTGAGTTGTCAGTTTGCCGTTAATGTCTACTTTCAATAAAATATCTAAGTATGAAGCAGAAGTGGACGACTCTGTGGTGTCTTTTATTTCGAGCTCACAGGGATATATCAAATCGACATATGAATGAAAGCTATCATTGTTAACAGACAAAACGTCATCGATATATCTAAAGGTCGAATTGAAGGTCACAGCGAGAGATTTTTTCTTCTCACGTAGAAGTTTTTGAATAAATTCTGCTTCATATGAATATAAAAACAGGTCAGCTAACAAAGGAGCACAATTCGTGCCCATGGGAATTCCAACACACTGTTGGAAGACCTGATCACCAAAGACCACGAAGATATTGTCAATGAGGAACTCTAGCATATTTTTTATTTCAACTTCAGAGTACTTGTGCGTGGAATCGGAGTGGTGTTTAACAAAGTAAGTTTTTGAATGACTGATCACTAGATATGAATATATTCAATTTGTTAAAATCAGTTATTATAACACGTTCTTTGTATATACAACATTAATTATCAATTATTAAAGACAAAAATGTTCCCTTTTGTTAATTACGAATGGTACGTAAGTATTCAATTTTTTCTTCAAAATTTTCTCGAAAGCGACGATAAATGATGAAATTTACGATTAACTACTTACTGTAATATTTCTTGTTTGTATAACAGGTATCTGAATTTTAATCAGTAAATAGATATAAATAGGGAAAAAACTATACCTATATCTATAAATACACCAGGTGTGCAACGACATTTTGCCCCCTCCTCGATTCGAGTCCGATTTTATTATTTAATTCGCCGTTACAAACCTATTCTCCGACACGGTTAAGCTCAGAAATGATTTTCCTTCTCATCCGTCGCTTCAGAAGGTTAAACTCCCTCGCTACAATCCAACAACGGACACATTTTAACAATATTTTGAACATTCCCCCCAAGGCCTGACTACCATGTCATGACGTTACGAAATCAGAACTTTTACGTTATAAAACGTAAATGTTGCTTATAATCACGAAACGACGGCACAAATCCCTACTTATTGCTAAAATGCGCTCAATATAAAAAATGTAGAATGAAATAATTTGCTCGTTACAATGAACAAGAATAACAATAGATTTTTTGAACTGTATTTGGTATTTTTGTACATGCATATATCTCTTGATATAATTTGACTGCTTTATGTAAGCAGATCATCTTATTGACCTTTGCTTCTGTTGTGATATGAATATAGGATTGCAAGGCTAGGGTGTTTACAACTTTGGATGATTGTTTTAAAGAAAAACAAAACGATAGTTACGTCATTTCGAAATGCAATCGCATATATATATATATATATATAAAGTAATGTAAGCGGGGTTGAACTGAGTCAAAGAGTGTTTACGCAGATCATGCTTTTCTTTTATTTGCTTGTATCTGTGTTTGTAACAACGCTAGCCATGAGCGTGCAAAGGCAGTTATCGATATAAAAAACATCACGGATTTACATACTAGTAGAAACAAAACATTTTGAACGAAAAATTGGCTAGAAAAGTGCAACTCGTGCAAAATGTTGTACAAGTTATGAATGATGTTCAGACTTTGAAAAACGGGGTCGACCGTCTGAAAACGGAAAGCTTAGATCTTAGGATGGAAGTTGGCAACCTTTCGTCAAAAGTCGTGAAGGAGAGTAAGTAGCATTGGTATTTTAATTTAAAATATGTTATAAAACTTGTTATTTCGCAAACAAAATTGATTTGTAAACTTTAAATGATTGCTTTTTAATAAAGTTAGATATTTTTAAAACAGTACACTGATGCATATATCGCAATCGAACAAAGTGCGATTCTAGGAGACAAAATACAAATTGTCGCTGGATCTTGGGATGGTCAAGGTTCAATGCGTGGTGACGGTCGTAATGGCCGAACTACATTCTCTGGATTTCAGATGAGCTAATTACATCTGCTTACAACTGTGGCGAGACTAACTTTACAACTAAAAGCATAGATCTAGACTCTATTCAATCTGGCATTTACTAGATAGAATTATTTTCCCTATTCTAAGATCAGCAAATAGTGTAAATGGATATTTGTTTGCCGAAACGCCAATGCGTAATATTTTCAATGCATCTATTTTATCATATGATACCTTTAAAAAAAATAGCCTCGATGTTTAGGTCCACCATGAAAAATGTTAATTTATGAGAATGTAGATACCAGGCTAAACACTGCACTGTTGAAAAAAAAAATCAAACTACGGGATTGTATGATGACATAGTACACTGTAAATGCAGATCTGTAGTTCTATGAGAAAATATTGGGACAAACCAGAGCTACAGATCCATTCCTTTAAAAAACCTTCGTTTCACGGCACGCACACAAAACGTGCATTGGTTGAGGCCTTATATCACTGAATCCTCGCCGTCTCAAAAACGTAATATTAAAAAATTCTAATATATTTTCGCAGCATACTTGTGTTCAAACATACTTTCAAACATTTATTAAAGACCCATGCAAAATGAAAACTCGCAGCTTCGAATGATTTCTTTGTTTTTACCATCCGCTAAATTTGTTCCGAAGACATCTACAATGTAGCCGTTTGTTGTTGCCATAAAAATGTTTCAGCAAATGGTGACCTTTATGTACAGAATACATGTGAGAGAGTCGCTGTAATTATAACTAGGAATTTGTCTGAATGTATGAGTACCGTTTAGTGTGTAATAATAAAGTATCTTAAATAGGATCTAAAAAGAGCTGCTTCGAGATATCTGTAATGTGATTATATATTTTTTCTTCGAGATATCTGTAGTGTCAATGTCTATATTGTCTCTGGTTATGCGATCAAAACCAAGATAATATTCATGATAGCTATTCTATAGCACTTCCAATGAGTTCAGCCACTTATCACCTCTTCATGGAAATCCGCAGAGCAATCTGTTTGATAAAATGGATATCAATTTGAAAAGAAGGATGTCTACTGCATATATAATTGTCTGGTTTTTGTATTTCTCATTGATGTTACATGTGAGACTAGATCATTACAACTGTATTACAACTGTATTTAGAAACCCCACGTAAAGATTTATAATTTTTATTGTTGCACAAGTTATAAAACCAAGACCGCCATTGTTCGGGAACTGTTGTTATCGTGCTACATTCTTAGAGTTGCGAATGACGAGATCGTGTGTACATGAACGTGATCGTGTTCTTCGACCACACTACCTGCAGAGATAGCAGAAGGATAATTCGTATCCTCAAGTAGGACCCAGGATTACCCCATTTTAATATGACCCCGGGTCACCCTATTTTCTACACAGTTTACTATGCTATAAAAATAGTCCCACATCAAAGTGAAAGTACAATGCAGACACTGTATATTGCACACTACCAAAAGAAAATGAATATTGAACAAGTCATTGTTGATCATTTACATGTCATAATTTCCTAACAAAAATAGCTTAATTTTAAAGATGATAATTCACTGTTATCTGCATCCCCCAGATTTTCCCCAAATACGAGAATGTGATATGAACCTACACGTAGCTTATGATAAATACAATACAGTGAAAATGAAATTGAACTTCGAATATCATCCTTTTATTAATTGGCAATTTATTTACAGGTAATTATAGGATAATGGTGCACCTGAAGGGTGACCTCTGGTCACCTTTTGATTTCAGACATGAAAATTATGTTACTATAGATTATATTTTATGATGCTGTACAGCATTGTAAAGGTGAATGTTTAGTCACCTCAGTCAAAGAATGAAATGGGCTTTTTTATCATTTGTCTATCTGTTTGTAAATTTTCTTATATACTGGGTATATTTTCACCAAGCTTTAGCTAAGGGTTTTCCAAGTTAAGTTCAGATGATCCATGGACATTTTGTCTAAATATAGTATGGTTTGACTTTGTAATTGTCCAGTAGAATTGTTGTAAATAGAAAATATAACGATGACGGAAAGTATGAATTTCGGACATAGGAGATTGGTCATGTGGTCACTTTACTTCTTACTTGGCTATGTGAAATAGAAGTAGAAATATAAACAAGGGTGACCTAAGGTCATTCATACACTGCGATATCGGTTACCTCAGGACACCTTTCTATAACCTTTTGCAATGGTGACCAGAGGAAACCATTATATGACATGTAGATCAATGGGTGACCAGAGGTAACGTTTATATGACATTTACATCAATGGGCGACTAGAGGTAACCCTTATATGAAATTTACATCAAAGGGTGATCAGAGGTAACCCTTATATGATCATTACATTAATAGGTGACCAGAGGTAACCCTTTTATGATATCTCATCACGGGTGACCAGAGTTAAACCTTATATGATCATTTAAATCAATGAGTGACCAGAGGTAACCCTTACATGGTGTTTCATCAATGGGTGATCAGAGGTGACCCTTATATTACCAGTACATTAATGAGTGATTAGAGGTTACCCTTAGATAGCCTTACATCAATGGGTGACCAGAGGTAACCCCAATTTTACTATGGGTGACCAAAGGTAACCCTCTTATAACCACTGCTTCTATGGATGATTAGCGGTTACCCTTACATGATTATATCTATGGTGACAAGAAGTAACTCTTTTATGAGCATTACATCAATGGATGACCAGAGGAAACCCTAATATGACCATTAAACCAATGGGTGACCAGTGGTAACCCTTATATAATCATTACATTATACATGTAATGGTGACCACGGTTAACCTTTGTAGAACCATTAATCAACGGTTTGGAACAATTTCCCAATATCGATATGGTCCCACTAAAGCATATTTCATTAGTTTCTATATAATGATGAAGTTTATTCATCTCTAAGCATTGAAACAAAAAAAAAAATCACTCCGTTAGGAAAATATATATAGAATGAGAATAACAATAGTAATATACTTTAAAAAACACACAGAAAAGTGGAAAGACCCAATAAACTAATTCACGACAGAATGTAAATTGGAGCATGTCTATCCGCCGAAAGATTTGTGTTTCGACAATGACAAAGTCATGCAGAAAGTAAGGACATTTACTCTTTTCTAACAGATAGGAGTTTCAGTTGTATTTATTATTACGGGCATTTACTTCGAGATAGAAGAACTTGTTTCGGGTGACCCCGGGTCCTACTTGAGGGTACGAATTATCCTGAGCAGAGATGATGTGAGTTTTCGTTATGTGTACTCTGTATTCGGGATCGGCAGGAATTTGTACTCGCGCAAAGAACGGCGGTCTTGAAGATTTTACTAATGCATGTATGGAAAGCCAATTGGGTAAGAATTCTATCCCTGAAACTGTGTTTTTGTTACTACCCAATGTACCGTTCGTTCAATGTAAATGTAGAAATTTTGAACGTACTGTAGAAATGTTGAATGTAACTTGACAATTACAATACTTATTATCAGTGTAATGTCAATCCAGTGAATTGGAATGACTGTAAATGTTGTTACGTACTACATTATCCATTCAATGTTTAAAGTTGTATGGTCCGAATTCCGACAAATTTTGTTCACCTTGTAACAACACTGTTAAATTATCGCACATACGTATTCATGAGACTGTAGGACATGTCATACATTCTTTCACCTGTTTTAACATGCATAATCATTTGGTTTTGAACAGGCGTTTACAAGCAACGGCCAATCAGTCATTTCTAATGCATATTCTCAAGATAAATTAAGTGACGGTCACGTGTCCAGTTCAGACTCCCTGAGATAAGATCATCGGTGGTCTTATTTATATAAAGATGTGCATTTGTTACAGTACTACAATACCGTGTCATAAGTGTTTCACGTTTTTGTTATATCAAATACCTCTTGGTAATTCCTAAAGATCTTCATTGTTTTACGCTCTTTCAAACATAAATTTAGACAGCTGCGTCTGAGTTATGTATGTCATGTTGGGTTATTTATTGACGCATACCAGACATGGCGTCGAATCGGTGAGAAATTACACCAGTCCAAACAAAAAGAACTTAGGTTGGACAACAAAGGACGAAAAAAAGCTGAGATCGCAGAATTAACTGGATATGATCCATCTATATACTGGATTTCTTCCTTCACAATTTGAATCGAATATGATACGCAAGAACAGTAGCTCCCACCACAAATGTACTTATGGGTTCCCACTATATACGTTTTAGATAGTCGTCTCACTGTTTTCTTTTACACACAAATGTTTTCATACATGTAGTTAAGAGAAACATGATAACATTTAAGACTAAATTAGCTGGTTAAGGTAATTTTGTACACTTTGAAAAAAAAATTAACAGGTGAACATTGGACCATAAATCTTATTAGAAACACGCCGGTTATTTGGCTACTAAGAACCGGGTCAGGCACTATGAACCGTGTGAAATATTTAAAACGCCGTTAGAGATAAGTGCATAATATTCACTCTCGGTGATCGTATGATATATTCACAACAGAGATGAACTGCACAATCATCTTCACTATAATTGTGCTTTAATCTAACCAAATTGTGAGTGTTGTAAGTGAATATTAGATATACACGACCGTTTTATTATCAGAAGTTTCAGAGAAATCCACGAGTTTCGCTTATATCTAATGAAGGAAATCGATTACTGATTTTATTTTTGGTAATGTACTTTTACCATTCTTGTAATGGATGAAAAGTAAAGATAACGAACAGTTAGTAATCGTATATCCTATATGCAATACAAAATAGAGAGTTGGGCAAACATGGACCTCTGAATATACCAGAGATGGAACTATGTAATTAGGAGGATTAAGCATCCCCTGTCGACCGGTCACACTCGCTTTAAGCCCTATACCTTGATCAGGTAATTAAGTAAACGGAGTTATCCGTAGTAAACATCAGTGTGCCAACAACGGCCTAACAATCGGTATGAAATCCGTCAGGCAACATTTGACCCAATGATAAGTTGTACTGGCAAACTAGATCGTCATAACGAACAAAGAATGTGCGAAATACTGACTTTAAACGAGACTATTGAAACCCCTGCACCATCAACTTGTTTATCAGTAGCCTGTCACGATTTCAAAATTGATCATACACAGAACAAGCTCTTGCGTATCGAATCAGTTGAGATATATACACACCGTATGCAGGTGATAATAGAATATTGCTACATAAATATGGAAAGTTGACAATGGAGAAGCTGAAATCATCCCGTTTATCATAAAGTTGAGTTTTTAGTTAGCTGTTAATATTTATTTTCAATAAAGTATCTAATTATGAAGCAGAAGTGAAGGAAATTGGGCACAAAGGACCGCAGGTTACCTAAAGTGAAAGATACTACCGGTAAGCATGCCGAATTTGGACACTAAGAACAAAGTGATATACAACTTCAGACAAGAAATTAGTGATATTCAGGGATATCATAATCCTATTGAGGTACTTGAAGCAGTTTAAGTATGCTTTTATTGATATACATATTGCAAACAAATATCAAAGGACATATTTGATATTGTACATACATGTATAACATGTAAGTGGGACATACATTGCCTTTTGGTATACTATACGTTCAATCTTGATGTCAGATTTTCTGAATTCGTGTAGATCAGTGTTTCAAAACAGCCGTGCTTCGTGATCAGTTACAAGGAATTTTGGCCTATACAGAGGTGTAGCTCCCATGTGAACGCTGTCGAATACTAAATATTTCATCAATTCTGTAGTTCGATTACCCTCTCTTATTTTTGACAGGCGAAAAAAACAACCCTGAAACAGTAAAACAGATAAATAACGTAAAGAATGTAAGGGGATTGTTCTGCTCAAACACCTCTAAATCGTACATCGTAAGGGCGGGGAGAAATTTATTTGCAAAATATAATCCATTGGATTGATCCCTCGGTTTACGGGTTCAGTTAAACATTCCCACTACAATTCACTACTAGTATATTGACAGTGCTTTCGTTGGGGCGAGTGCTCGATGTATATATATATATATATATATATATATATATATATATATGAGAATCCAGAATCTTTTTCCCGGAAGGAAGTCACGAAATACAATTTCCCCCAATCTATTAGCGGGAATAACACATAGTATTGCACGACTGCAGGTGAATAAGAATGGGCAAAAATATTCATTTTTTCTACAGATGTCGGGGGTCGGGTTCATCCTGCTCTCTATATGCGCGTTTAACATAAAGTCGCTCTAAGCGAAATAAAGATTATGTTTGAAAAGCAATGGAAAAAGCTCTGTTGTGTAGTGAAGATATACATAAGCCATGGAATGAAAATAAACATAGATATTAATTTAATGTCATAGTAATGATATCCTTAAAGTTTATATATCAATTCCATGTAGTATTGACTTATTCTTCATAGAGGGAATCAGAACAATATCACATTGCACTGAACCTCAATCTAAGCATTCACATCTTGTATATAAATGTAGATTCAGGTTTCATATATGTCAAACATCCATCCCCTCCCACTCTTTTTTATTGGTAACGATACATCAAGATCCATTTAAAAGCTAATGATGAGCATTTGTTGTCAAGCTTACAGTTAATTTTTTTCCATAAACATAAATAGAATGTCTCTGTAGAATATAGTTGCATAGGCTTTTTTCACTTTTTATATGCATGCCGTGTTAAACGAACCCTAATCACAAAACAAGATGCGGGGAAGGGGTCACACGATTTCAAATCAACGGGTCAGGTATCACTGGCAAGTCGATGTGGGTTATTTCTATTTCTTATGAGAAAAACAAACCTAGAAGTTTGTATTTTCTGTTTCACAAAACAAAATACGTTTTTCCTGATTGGTCTTCAATGTCTAAATATCCATCCAGATGGAAAACGTTAATGATATACGGGAGAATAAATATCTTTGTAAAAGAAAAAAAGACAAGTCTAGGTCGAGTGCCTGTGATAATACACGAGATTACAACGACGCACGTAAATGTTCGCATCCCAGGACGAAAATTCACTATAAGAAGCTACCTCAAACGTGTTGAATTATATTATACAGGAAAGGCGAAAATAACGAACAGTGATCAATCTCATAACTCCTACAGAGAACACAAAATAAAGAGCTGGGTAAACACAGATCCCTGGATATACCAGAGGTGGGATCAGGTTCCTTGGAGGAATAAGCATTCCCTGTCGACTAGTCACACCAACCGTGAACCCTATATCTTGACCAGGCAAAAGCAGTAATTGGTAGTCAAAATCGGTGTATAAGGAACAGCCTAACAATAGGTATGACAGGTTGTATCGGTAAACTAGATCGTTATAACGGCCATAGAATTTGCAAAATGCCGACTTTAAACAAGACTGTTGAAACTCCTATATCATTAACCTGCTTGCCAGTAGCCTGCCACGATTTAAAAAATGATTATACGCAGAACAAGCTCTTGCATATCGTATCAGTTGAGAGACATAAAAACCATATGCAGGTGATAATGGAATATTGCTAAATAAATACGGAAAGTTAACGATGGAGAAGCTAAAATCATCCCAATTGTCATAAAGTTGAGGTGTTAGTTTGCCGTTGATATACATTTCCAATAAAATATCTAAGTACGAGGCAGATGGGAAGGACTCCGTGGTGTCTTTTATATTGAGTTCAATGGGATATATCGAATCGATATATGAATGAAAATGATTATTGTTAATAGATAAAACTGAATGTCGAGTTGAAGGCCACAGAATATTTTTTCGTCTCATGTATAGGCTTTTGAATAAACTCAGCTTCATGAGAATATAAAAACAGGCCAGCTAACAATGGAGAACAATTCCTGCCCATGGGAATTCCAACAGACTGTTGGAAGACCTGATCACCAGAGAACAGGAAGATATAGTCAATGAGGAACTGCAACGTATTTTTTAAATTTCAATTTCAGATATGACCGGTCGACAGTGGATGCTTACTCCTCCTAGGCACCTGATTTCACCTCTGGTATATCCAGGGATCCGTGTTTGCCCAACTCTCTATTTTGTATTGCTTATAGGAGTTATGAGATTGATCGCTGTTAGTTATCTTCACCTTTCATTAATTTATGTCAGCTTTAAGCTGTATTTTATTCTATGCAATATCGCATTTGCTGCGATTTATGATAATTGTATAGTTTTATTGATTAAACGCTCCGCTGCCCTAAAAGCGAACCTGGCTTACTCCTACTTTGTGTGTGGTTAGTTTACATGATAACAGTGACTAGGAGGTCACATTCTAGTGAGAGCATATTATACAATGTTTTATTGTCGGAAACAATCCATGCTCGTACAAGTAGTTTATTAGTTTATCTAATTATTGTTATTATTCTTATTATTATACGTACATGTACAAGTAGTTTATTAGTTTATCTAATTATTATTATTATTATACGTACATGTACAGGTACATGACGTAGTTGATCAGTTTATTTCTGTGTATCTTCTGTATGACAGGAGTATTATGATATGTACATGTACTTCAATGATAGTGTCTTGTAAGTCAATATGGCTGGATACCAATGCTTTTAATATTGAAACATTTTTTATATTGATATGAATTGTATGTTGGTATTACATTCGTATGTGACACTTTAAAAATAATAAAATATTTCGTTTTCTGATAAAAATGTAACTTCTGTTTTAAAAAGCATATTCGCATTATTAAACGGAGCGGTAGAAAATTTAATAAAATTACTAAAATGTAAGCATGTCATTCATTGTTCGTTTTTATACCCATCATATGACTTGTACTTTAATCGGCCAGCATGTAATTTGATGAAATCGAGGCTGAAAATATAGCGGAATCTCACTATAATAGTGATATACCACTATTATAACGGCATTTACGCCCCCAACCTGTCTATTATAATGTACATCACAGACACATACCATCGTCTTTCAAAGTGGGGAAGGAGGGTTGTTTTTGAAATTTGATATCAGAAAATAAAAAAGGATTTAGTTTCACCTAAACTTCAAAATCGTTCCATAACCGGGACTTTGTAAGTTCGAGTCCTGACATAACATAGGTAGTGATTGCTCCTTCGCCAACGCTCGGCATTTAAAAATGAGTATCACGGGTCTTTCGGATAGATCTTAAAAACGGAGGTCCTGCGTCGCGTCAGGCGTTGGCACGTTAAAAATCTCACTGCTACAGTCCTGAGCTCTAAGCATAAGTCTAAATTTGTGGAACATCAAATACAGCTGCTGACGTCTCAATATGAGTGAGAATTATCAACGGAACGTAAAACAAACAATCAAATTCGTAAATCGGGCATTTCTTTTTGCCAAGTGCATGGCTTGAATTCAATATTTCAACCTTTACAGTCTTCCATTTTCACTAACTTTTGCTAAGTGCTGTTATGAAAAAATGGGTGTGGACAGGAGGTAAATTAGCCATTGTATCTTATTTTGTAAGTGAAATTGACGATGACTGTAAAAGTAACATAAAATGATTGTTGCCAAAACATGGGGAGCGGAGGCAGTGACGCTGTTCCTGCGAGCAAGCATAATATTTTTATGTATGAAAGGTGAAGATAACGAACAGTGATCAATCTCATAACTCCTACAAGCAATGCAAAATAGATAGTTGGGCAAACACGGACCCATGAACACACCAGGGTGTAATTATAATTAAACAAACAATGTAGTGAAAGCATATCATTAAAGTGGCACATATTGGGTGTTGGTTTTCTTTAACATTTTATTAATTCATTTTTTTTGCAATAAGTCAGAAGCACAATTTTCAATTTTTGAAGGCCCAGTAAAGAAAAATCATATTTAAATCTTCAATTTGTAATTTACAAAATGCCGGATATTAAACCCTAGTACACAGATAACTAATAAATAGCAAATCAAAATAAACTTCCTTTATTTGTGTAATTAGTCAGATCTAAATACATAGAAAGGTATTCAAATAGAGACAAATGTGTTTTTTTTTGTTTAATTGAACAGGTGAAGAAAACAGGAAGTACTTATTTAGAAAGAAAATTACAGATATATCCACAAAACAGGACTTTCTGTGAGTAATAAGAGACGATATTGTCCGGGATCACGTTATTTTCTCTATATGTCTATATCATTAAATTCCGATCAAATACAAAATTTTATACTGAAAATTTGCAATGCTACTATTAATAGTACAATATGTACATTGTCCTCACTTAATCTATATAAAATGCATGCAAGTAATTCAATAGACACCCTGTGCTTGAAAGGTATCTAATTTTTTACACCTATTATAAAAGTTCTACGTCACCATACGAGTACTGTTCCCCCTTAATTGTGATTCAGCACAATCAATTCTAGTTTCCGTGGCTATCTGTATTTTGTGATATTGTATCTGTCAATGTGACTCTTGATAAGACTGAAACGCCCCGTGTAAGTCCCCCACAACATGTTGACAGATCCCCAGTATCTGCCAGGCAAAGTCTCTATGGTTTAAAGGTACGTATCTCCCATCATCATAGAGCAGTAGGGTGTGTAGGTCTGTCAGTGCCTGTAGATATTGTGACCTGTTACCTAGTCTGTAGTGACATAGAACAGATAACATGTGCACGGTCACAAAGGGAGATAAATATAAAGTTGGTATTTCGTTCATTTTACAGACTTCTTGTTCCAACCTTAATTCTACAATGAAAGCAATATTTTCTTTGAACAGAATATGTTTTGTCCAAGCCTTCCTAAACTTAGTTAACATTGATTGACCACCTACCGCCTCACTGTACCTCCGTCTGTCTATTCTAATATACATGACATGGGGTTGTGAGAGTCTCTGCTGCACTGTATCTGTGACAGTTAGCGCTGTTTGATATCTACCGGTATCGTACAAGTATAACGCTAAATATAAACCATCACATACACAACCTAACTTTAAAACTAGATCTAACATGTGACTTATTGACCTATCAATGGTGTATCTCTTTTTCTTTGACTCAAACAGACTCTGCGCTTTTAATGACATGGAAGTTGATACAAGCACATCTATCAACCTATCATGGTATACAACATTCTGACAGGTTGTGAATAACTGATCTATTACATTTAAATGCATCATGTTTTTAAGGAAATCCGATACAAAGACGATACTTCTAGAACAAGCGCTTTCGGTATAAAAAGTAATATCTATATCTATTTCTGACTTGAGGTAACTTTCCCCTGTCTGCATTACAATGTATGGATCAGAGACGGCCGGGATCAGAATCTCTCTGAGAGTGGGACTATGTAACAGGAAGGCAACGCCCATCTTGTAAAATGTTTCTAACTTTTGATACAGGAATATTTGTTGCGCCCCGACAATTTTCCCTGCAAACATGTTGTTCTCCGGAATAAAGAAATTTGGAAGATAACTGGTATATACACACTGCATCAAGGATTTGAAACAAAACCACACATGTTGAAGCAATGTTGTTGGTAACCATGGAGTTGAAGAACACTCTTGAATTCTCCAAAATGATATTGTTTTCATAAAATATGAACACAGTAAATCGTCAGATATCACTTCCTTCAAAATTATTTTCATAATTCCGTAACAGAGAAACTGGCAATGGTTCATAGAGTACACTAGCTTTTGCTCTGCTTGTGAAAAAGAAATTCTCCACTCCAAATCTGAGTTTTCGTTTATATGTCTGTTTGCGATAGGAACGAGATGAAATCCTTCATCAATAATTGATTGCAGTAAACTACGCGATGGCCATGCGCGAGTCAAACATCTATCAACCCAGGGAAGGGCTGGTAATGGCCAATGACGGGAATGGAAACACAGAGCGATATCAGTCTCTATGGATAGATAAGAGTAGTTGTGACAAGGACCGTGTATGTTCTCACCTTCTTTGGCCGGGTTCAAGCCATTCATTAATAGATGGAACCTCATCCGGAGTAATGAACTTGAAATGCATTCAGTAAGATTTCTCTCAAGTAGTGAGGGCATGACAATTCGGCGATTTGACGGTGTGAGTAGATGTAATCTTGCGAATCCCGGAGGAATATCGGAGGTCTCCATATGGATAATTGTATCTCTGCGTGGACGATAAAACATGGACTGAGACATCTCACATATCACCTTATGATCAGGGTACCACTTCATGAAATCCAAGTCAGATGATTTAAACCTGAATCCCTCCCTAGTACTACCACTCAGCATCGTTCTCTCTCCTTTATATGACTGTGAAGGTTTCAGTATAATCTCCGCCGAGTCCTCTAAATCCCTTCTGATGGTTACTTCTGTCGGTGTCCCTATCCCACGACACACACCCACATACAGGACTTCTGATACACGGTGAATGTGGTCCATCCATTCTTTATTGTTAACTGACATAATATTTCCGTATTTAGGGAAATATATAAGTCTTTATCTACAACAACCGGAAGTTAGGTACACAGAAACTGATATGTCATTTGATATACTATTAAACAGCAATCACACATTCTCAACTTGAGTAATGTGAAATCAAGACCATAAATGACAAACTAAAATGACAAAACTGTTGCAGTGTTAAGATTAGAAACCAGAGATGAAAACTTGGTAGGAGGTTGAGTGTTGTATGAGCAAATCCTTCAGCAAGTTATCGCAGGGATGAAATATTTTTCATGGTTTGAAAGCAATTATCTTAATTTTGACACTCTATAAAGTACTATGAGGCCCGTGACTTCACCAACACCCAATGGATTTATAATATAGTATTCAGTATGAGGTCCCTGAATTCATCTACATCCTATAGATTTATAATACAGTACTATGTATGGGGCCCGTGACTTCAACAACAACCTATACAGTACTATGTATCTGACCCGTGATTGCATCTACACCATATACAGTACTACGTTTGAGACAAGTGACTTCATTTACATTCTCTACAGTACTATGTATCTGACCCATGACTTCATCTACACCCTAAACAGTACTACTTAGGAGGCCCGAGACTGTGTATGAGGCATGTAACTTCATCATCACTCTATACAGAACTATGTATAAGGTCTGAATCCCGTGGGGATATGGGTTAGAATAGGTCCTCAGTACCCCTTGCTTGTTGAAATAGGATACTAAATGGAGCAGCCCTTCATATGAGACCGCAAAAACCGAGGTTCCGTGTCACAGCAGGTGTGACACGATAAAGATCCATCCCTGATCAAAGGCCATAAGCGTCAAACAAAGGCCTACATTTTGCATCCCTTCACCGATAATGGTAACTTCTTCATATGGGTGAGGGGCTCTCGAGAGGGACATTAAACAATATACGTCAATCAGTCAATGAGTCATGGAAACTGAAAACTCAAGTGAGTTTTTCTGATATAACCCTTAGTCTCTTTTTCCAGACGTCCATCTGACTGTCTGTCTGTAAAATTTTAAATGGTGAGTGATATAACTCCCATATTTCATATATGCATTCCTTGATGCAAAACCTTTCTTTGGGTCTCAAAGTTTTTGACCTTGAAACATTGACCTTGGATTTTGACCGATTTTCAAAAGTTAATTAAGAAATAAACTATCATTTTAAAATTTCTATCGGGATATAAATACGGGCTGATCACGTGATCAAAATGTACGAAGGTATGTCTAAATTTGGTCACGTACCAACCTGTATTTATATCCCGATAGATATTATGAAATGATACGTTATCACTTATATTTACATTTTTGATCGATAACCATTGCTGAATTGTGTTAACAACACGTTTTCATACATTTCACATTGTCAACTGACCTACATAACGCTTCCTTCAAAATGACGAAAACACAAAAACAAATTCCTTCAAATGAAGAATTGTTTTAATTAGTAAGACGTTGAAAAGCAAGTATATAAAAAAAAGACATATACATTAACTCAGGAATATATAATTGAAAACTCTTTCGTATGTCTAAATTAGTAACTTTGGAAAAACTTACAAAAATGTACTGCGAAAGGGGGTGTGCAACGTTACAGTTTTGCTGCGCCCTTTCACTTTTGAAAGTTGAAGACGCAGTTGTTGAAGACTGCCTTTGAAAGATATTCTTTGGACAGCAGTCGTCAGGTGTAGGCAAATCATTTATAGACAAGACAGAGGACACATATGAATCTCCTGACATAACTGACATCGCAGAGGATGTGGAAGTGCTCGAAGATAAGGGACGGTTTGGATTTGGATTTGTAGGTTAATTGTTGACGAAGAGCTCACTGAACACGTCTGTTGACTCGGTAAATTTCTGTTATAGGTTTTCAACGTCTCCGTTCGACGCCCCGACATAAACATGATTTGTTGTGTTTGGAAACCGTCATCACTCATGGCTGTGGCACACAGGCAGTGCGGTGTGTTGGTCTTAAACCACTTCTAAGGTGCCATAAAGGAAATAGCTAATGATGCAAATAAGTCATCGTCTAGCAGAAGGTACAGTTACGCATCACCCATATCAAAGTTGCCAAATTCAGCCATCGTTTACATAAGGATGACCAGGAGTCAGTGTAGCAGACGAAAATTTTGACATACGTAAGTAAGACATTAGACATTGTTTTACAGAAATGTGTTTCTTATTGATGAAAGCCCACTTCTTGGAATACAAATAAAATCATAAATACAATTTGTGATGTTTGTTTTATCTATTGATAGACTTATGTAATAAGTGGAAGCGATGACTAGATGTGTATTGCCTTAGTAAAAGTAGTACCGGTAACCTACTTTTTAACAAATATTCATACACACATACTCTGTTGACCCCGTATAGGTATTTATACATTGATATATTCATATTGTTCGTAATAGTGTTATATAAGAGAAAACAGTTGAACATGTAAATATCAAGCAATATTCCCTGACCTGTTTAAGGTAGAGCTTTCATATTTTGTATATACATTTCTTTTTGGTAAGGGTTTTCATTTCAAACTATGATGTTTGACCTTGTGACCTTGAACTTTGACCCTAATTTAAGAACTTTAACCAAATCTTTCACCTTACCTATAACTTTTGACTGGTGAGTGATGGGGTTCTTCATATTTCATATGTGCATTCCAAGTAACAAGACTTTTCTCTTGGTTCAAGTTTTTTTTACCATGTCCATATATGCTTTTTTATCACCTGCTGTTTGTAGTCTGTATGTCCATCTGTCTGTCTTTAACTTTTTCATGATCCCATCTTCTCCAGAACCACTGGGCCTTTTTCATCTAAACTATGCAGAAATCGTTCCTGGATAAAGGGAATTCAAATTCATTCAAATGAAAGGTCATACCCTCTTAAAAGGAGAGATAATGAAGAAAAGGCAAACATTTAAAATCTTCTTTCTGAAGAACCACAGAGCCAGAAAAGTTTTAATTTACCTGAAAACTTCCTGGCATACAATGTACATATAGAATAGATTCAGGTTTGTTCAAATCATGGCCCCTGGAAGTTGGGCAGAGCCACAATAGAAGACCAAATTTTACATGGGAATATACATATGTGAAAACAATCTTCTTAAGAACAGTAGGAATATAATTAGTGATATTGATATGCAGGCATCCTCAGGTAGAGAAGAATAAAAATTCCATGGAAGTCGGGTGGGTCCAAAATGGGGATCAAAATTTTACATGGAATACTTCGTTAGATTTTCCCCATCGTGGGAACTTGGTAAACAATAGAATCGCATGATACATAGTGTGTCCCCTGAATAGGTGTATTCGCTACTATTGGAACCATCAAATAGGTCTGGCAAACCACTACTTTTTGTCACTTTTTTGCCTTACAACTCAACATCAACACTTTTCACTGTATCAACTACAAAACACAGTACAAAAGAAATGCGCATTAATTGCTTGATTGTGAGGTAGAGGTATCTGCGTTAAATTACGTGATTGTGAAGAAGGGGGTTAAAAAGCATCATCTCAATAATAGAAGTCGTGTTAATATGCAATCATCTTCAGGTAGTTCAAATTCAAGTTTGTGCAATTCAAGGGCCTCAGGGGTAGGGTAGTTCCACAATAGGGGATCAAAGTGTCAAATGGAAATATAAAGGAATAGTTCAATTTTTTTCTTTTTAACATAAGATAATACAATATGGAGTAAATCCATTGTTTATCGATGCTTGATTTTGACCTTACAGAATGAATAAGTTTTGATAATTTTTGAATAAATAAAATATGCCTGTTCGTTTTTTCATTCCGTGATTTTAGTCTTGAGTCAGCCTTATGGAAATTTCCAGAACGAAGCGCCCAGAACGTGGCAATATCATACAACCAATCGCACATTCTCGGGCCTTTTCGGCAAGCCGAGCTGAGATTGGTTTACAAGATAATCAGCATAAAATTGTGTATAGGTGTTCAGTGTTAGTTATACTTTTGATAATTTTGATTAGGCCCATAATTGTCATTTTATGAAGAACTTCAACGAATGACACACCCATGGGGCGGATCCAGAAACTGCGGTTCTTTATGAGACAGGGGGTCTGGGGGCCGCCTTGAGGCCCGCAGTGGGTCCAGGACGAAGCCCCCGTAAGTTCCTTATAGGGCTCGAAGTATATCTCCTATGTAGTAATTTTTACTATTTTCTGTCATCTTTGATACGATGAAATTAATAAAATGACGCAAATTTTAAGGGTTTTTGGAAAAAATGTTCTCCCAATAAAAGTAATTCAATAAATCAAAAGATTTTGTCATTTATTTATCCGAAAATGGAAGAAAGTATTGCTTCATTTATCCCTTACATTTTTCTAAACAAGAGCCCACGATTTACCTTAAATTTGAAAATTCTTTGGGGAGGGGTGCCGGCTGCGCCACCTTAAATCCGCCACTGCCCCTTTCGAGACCAATGATCTGATACATCGATGAAGTTTTGAATACGATATTCATCTGACATTTTCGATGTTCTTATTTTTCCCCGTGATTATAGAAGTCACTGTTACGACTCTTTGTAAATATTTATTAACAGTTGCTGATATGTACAAACACATGAAAAACACAAAAAAAGTTTTTAATTTAGTTGATCATGTTTTGTAATGCCACAGATCATGAAAGTAAGCAATAAGTTAAAAACTGCCCAATATATCAGATATCGAATGGTCCGGGACCGTTCTGGGAAGTTTGGGCCTTATAACTTTAAAGTTAAAACATTTTATCGAAATTAGGTTGTACACTACCCGACAATGTTCAAGAAATGAGGCCACTGTTTACAATATTGCAGTTTTTTCTGTTTGTCATTCATATAGTGCATTATGTTGTAGCTGATTATTGTGTTTGACGAGAAGAAACGACGTTTACTCTTTTTTTGCCCTTAAATTGTCGTACTGGACAACAACTACCATTATAAACACATTCACATTACCGAGTTTCAAATTTTGAAATTATGAACGACCGTTCATTTTGTCTTTGGTCAACTATTCGGCATGACGGATTACAATTCCATCGTAAAATCATTATCTAATTTTCAATACGGAGAGATATCATTTATGTTACATAAGGAACATTCAATTTGGATCTCCAAGTGACTCCCTATTCATCAAGTTTTATTTACTGTATATGATATCAATAAATAGAACTAGTACACGCAATTATTCATAAATTAATTGAACAGACGCTGGCTTGCTCCTCGTATGTATAATAGGAACAAATGACCACTAGTTTCCCGAACTGCCCCAAGAAACAAAATTTATTGAGATTTTCACTATAGATAACATTAGCAAACAAGTCCCATATTTACATAATACAGTTGTAACAAGTCATCTGACGCGTCACATTTCACACAATGTCATAACAAGCACACTCAACAGTCTGAGTGTCTAACTGGGAGAGTGGATGGTATGGCCGCATTGCAAATCCGAACCAGGGGAAATAGCCGGATACCGACATAACAATGTAGAACGGGCAAACCGGTGGCCCCATGATACACACAGGTGCTGGAAGTCCAAATGCGTGTATGACATAATGGACTTGGAATGGTTTTGGACCTACCTGATGTCCCTGTTCCCCCGGAGATTGCTGCTTGGTAATAGTGCCGGTACTTCCTCGTACCACACAAGGCACTCCAGACACAGTCTCCCCTCCGTTTAAAAGAGGTGGAGAGAGAAACCAAGCCGTGCTGAAGCTAGTGATTCTCCAATCCATATTTTACTTTGTACCGTAAACAAATTCACTGACTTAGAATGTCGACCAGCTTTGATCACTGACAGCCCTCCGTCGTAACAGACAGATGGGGAGGAACAACAGGCCAAATGAGATTCAAATATTCCTTTTTATATCCCCTGGTCTGCCAACAGCCATCGATGTGATGGACTCACCATGACCCGAGTACACATTTCACAAAAGTACTCCCCCCCAATGCAAGGAGTTACGGCTTAAAAGAACTTAATGACCTTTCACCCCCCCCCCCGAAGCGGTTAAGCTTAGATTAACTTATTAACTCGATAACCTAGTACATATATCACAAAAACATCCCAACCCTGATAAAGTGCTTATATTAACTTGATTAGTGTTTGTGTTAGATCCTGGAAAAAAAATGTCATTCCCAGAATTAGACAAGTGAGTTCCATCGTGCCTAAACAAGTTGTGATTAAGTATTGAGATATGGGGGTGGCTAATGATGGATCCCCCTACCTCTGCAATGGCAGCAGCCGCTCTCCTTTTTTCGCTTCTGATCAATTTTCTTATTTCTAGCCAGAGGCACACCGTGCCAAAAAAAGTCTCGACAGAATATTGGACCAGACAAGTATGGTTTGGGGCATAAGTGCATGATACCTGAGAAATGTGCATTGAATTTCCTGCCCCAGAAGTTTGCTATTTAGCTCTTCTGAGACCAGATAATTTGATCCCAGGTGAATCACAAGGATAACTGGAGGTGGGAATGATTTAAGTGGATGAAGGACGTGGGGATCGAGTTCATGCCACTTCATTCCACGCATGGCGCGCCACTGGACTGTTGCTGGAAGACCCAGGTTTCTACCTCCGTGTTGACTCGCATACTCGCCTGCCCAATATGGAATTCAGGATCCCATGATCCTGATGGTTTTGTTGCCTAGAATGACTTTTTATGGGTTAGTGAAAGTAGTATATTACTAAACTGTATGGAAGGTAATAGTATATATGCCACGAGTAATTATATTCTAATGTATGTGGTAAATGCATTTGATTTCCATCGACCGGATTTCATTATCTCAGAATCAGAGGCCCCTCCTAAAGCCATGTCAGTGGCACTGCCGATTCTGAAGCTATAGGTTGCAAAATGACCCTGAACCCCAGCAATTACCAAAGCTTTTTGTAGAATTGCGTTAAATTGATATCTAGTAAGGGGGATGCATCACTATGCACAAAGAATGAACAAGACGGAAAGGTTAGAGGTATCAGGCTCTGGACATGTGTAATGCCTGTACTGGGCATATTGACTGGAATTTGGGCTCCCTCTTAATAACTAAGGTGGTTTGGTGCCCTGTTTGATCGGTTTTTGAATGAGGGATTAGAATTTTGACACAAGTGTTTATTGGAGCAATTATTACATCCTGAGACCTGATGGTATTTTGATTTTTGTGAGACAATTGACTTGTGACCGTAATTTCCCCCACCCTCAGAAGGCCAAAATATGCTAAACAAAAAGCCGACTTGTACAGGGATGTTTCGTGCTGTGATGAGGTTACCTGTGGGGGTACTCGCACAACTTGATGCAGGATGTTGATGATAATGGGCCAGCGAGTATCAGGTTTAGGGAGTTTGTCCGTTTTAGGCCTTGAATTGATTTGGTCACCAAGAATGACTTAGTTGGGTCTGGCAATAGCCTTATTTTGTGGAGATATGACAGGGCTCGCACATAAAGCTGGATAGTGTTAGTTGAGAGGTTTTGAAGTGAACGATATGCTATAAAGTACAGTGTGGTTTTTATTTTGATGGGCCAGGAGGTAGGAAGCTTTTAGGCCGAAATGAAATGATGGTATTTATACAAGACTGACATGTATGCTTTTTTGGTATTTGTGGATATTGCGGCATTAATAAGCCAGGATTATTGGGATTCTAGATCCTCCAGATGTGGTTTGGTAGAGGCTTGGGTCTGAGGTCTGCTGAGGAGGCCAGCGACGAAATTTGGTCCACTGTGAACGAGAAATACAATCTGCAATTTTGTTGAGCTTTGTGGGAATGTACTGGGCTTTAACAGTGATGTTATACTTGAGTGTGATCAAGACAATCTTGCGAACAAGGTGCATTGCACGTTTGGATTTTGATGCTGGGTTGGTGAGGATGTGCACGACCGCCAGGTTATCTATGTGGAACAAAATGCGTTTATTGACTAATGACTGGGGCCATAATACCGGGGCGACATACCCTGGAAACAACTCGAGAAAAGTCATGTCCCTGATAATATCGGATCTAATCCAGGCAAATGGCCATCTAGAATGGGCAAACCCACCTGCGAAATATATGCCACCCCCAGTACCCCCCCCCCCTGCGCTGTCAGTAAAAAGTTGCAACTTGGAATCTGATACCTAGCAGTTATTTGAAATGACTGTCACCCCATTATATTCCTGGAGAAAAGATAGCCACACAAGTAGGTCGGCCTTGATATCCTGAGTGACCCTGACTTTGTGGTGTTTTTAATGCCTGAAGTTGCATCGATAAGTTTGCGACAGAATGGCCGGCCTGGGGCTATGACCCTGCATGCAAAATTGAGAAGTCCAATGAAGGACTGCGACGACCTGAGGGTAACCTTTTTACTTGAGAAAAATGACCGTATTGTGTCCTTGATTTTTGCAAGTTTTTCCTTTGGGAAATTCATTACCATTTGTTGAGTGTCAAACTCGATGCCGAGGAAAATTACTGTAGTTGATGGGACTGTTGTCTTTTCCTCGGCAATTGGAACCCCGATATCTGAACAGATTGATCTAAATGCTGACATAGTATCGATTCACACCCGAGCATTTGGGGGACCGGCAAATAGGAAATCGTCAAGATAATGGAGAATGTTTGGATTGTGCGATTGATTTTAGTTATCCAGTGGAGTGCAGTTACAAATTTTTCCCAGATGGCGCAGCTAATGGAGGCTCCAAATGGGATCATTTTATCAAAAACATATTTGTTTTGAGATCTAAAACCCAACAGTTCAAAATCTGTGGGGTTGACTGGGACAAGTATAAAGGCCGACTTGATGTCGGATTTAGCTAGCAGGATACCCTGGTCGAGTACTGATACAATGGCAACTGCATCATCAATGCATGAATAATGAACTGAGCATTCTGACTGTGGGATATAAAGATTAATTGACTCGTTGTCAGGGTATGACAGATGATGTGTAAGGCGGCAATCTCCGTCCTGTTTTTGGCACTAAACCTAGTGGGGAAATTTGTATTTTATTAAAGGGTGGTAGATTAAAAGGACCTTCTATACTCTGCAGTTCCAACTTTTTGCTGATTTTTTTTTAGCTTTAAGTGGGTTTTGAATGATACTTGCAAGATGTTTTGAATCTCTGAAGTTGCGTGGACCAGTATATTGAATTAGAAAACCATTACTAAAACCGTTGATGAGGAATGACCGTTGGCTATAATGTTTGAGATATATATTTAACTTATTGGGATCAACTGGAGTCTTGCTCAAGGAGTTACATCTGCGTTTTTCTGCATTTATTGGCAGAGTGGTTTCCGTCACATTCTCTGCATTTGTGGTTGAATCTACAATTGGGGAAAAATTACAAGCTTTACCCTGGTCGAAAAACTTGCATGTGCCTAGTGGTTTTCTGTCGGCCATGTTAGTTGACCGATACTGTGTGGGGTTTTGTTTGTAACTTGATTGTTCAGTGGTGCTGCTCTGGGACAGGGGGTTGGTGATATACAAAAGCCAGAGCTCATTATTTATTTGACCCCAGGGGATAATTGGGTTAATGGCCATTCTAAGTCGGAATTGTTCCTCTTATTTGAACCTCTTATCCTTAGACGAATTTGACTCATCTTTTTTGGCACACTGTTTTTCCCTATAATAGCTCTAAAACTTCATCTTTTTGGCACACCGTTTTTCCCTATAATAGCTCTAAAACTTCATTGTTATTTAGGATTTCAAACATTTCGGTTGAGCATCACTGAAGAGACATTATTTGTCGAAATGCGCATCTGGTGCATCAAAATTGGTACCGTATAAGTTTTACATTATGACCCCTGGGTCGAGGCCTCTGCTGATGGACTATTAGTCCCCGAGGGTCTCTACAGCCCAGTAGCTAAGTACTTCGTTACTAGCTTGAAAATACGGATGTATATTTAATTGCTGTTATAAAAATTTAGAGATTCATTTCAAAATTAAGGATTATCTCCCTCACGCATAACTCTTATCCTTAGACGAATTTGACTCCACTTTTTTGGCACACTGTTTTTCCCTATGATAGCTCTAAAACTTCATTGTTATTTCGGATTTCAAACATTTCGGTTGAGCATCACTGAAGAGACATTATTTGTCGAAATGCGCATCTGCTGCATCATAATTGATACCGTATAAGTTTTACACAACCAACCAGATGAACGGTTTCCTGCCAGGCGTATGTCCCTCATGTATTTAAGTAAGTCTTGAGCTTTGATGGGGAATTTTTCTAGCAACACGCTAGGAAATATTTAAAAAAGCCGATGTTCACCTATCTATGTTAAGATAAACATTGGATCTTTGTTTTACAAGACACATGCGGCCATTTTTTATTTGAATTTCCCCTTGCGATTCGGAGTAATCTTGTAACTCGCATGCAGATTTTAACAACAAAGATATGTCAATAAATTTTCCTTGCCAGATTTTTTGTTTTAGATTGTGAGGTACATGAACCGACAAGGGGTCAAAATAACTAGGGGTTGAGAGAGGTTGGTAGTCATCAATTTCGAGGGTGGACTGAATAGGAAGAAAATAATCGGAGTCTAATTGAGGGATGTCAATTATTGACTCACCGCTTGATGTGTTATCCCCCGCCGGTGGTTCGTCCACGTTGACAGTGGCGTCTGGCGTGGGTGGTCTGTGATGCTGCCTAGGGGGGTGAAATCCGAGTTCTCGGTCGGCCCCGGCCTCTGGATGGGGAAAACCTCTGCTCGGCTGCCTTTCTGCGAATTGGCGGCATGATTGGGAGGATTTAGACTGAAAAATTCTCTGAGCGATTTTTGGCTGCTGATGTTTGTTGATGATGCCGAAAAAGGAAGCGTAGGGCAAATGAGGTTAGACAACTCATTAAGGGATTGGCTGTGCTAACCTTAAATTGTACTTTAGCTTATTCCGCTTAATATCATGAATTGATGACGGCCGGTATAACAAAAACACACATGCTATATCGTAAATTAATAGCGATTATTTTGATACGAGAATAAAATAATCAGCATTATTCTTTAATTCATTTGAATTGAAGATATCTTACATTCAATACTTGTGCGCAACAATTCAAACACACATCAAAAAAGTCCTTCCTCTGTGCAATATTATTTGTGATTTCCCGCGCTTGCGAGTAGGTTCATCTAGTATATCAAATTATTATTCTACATTGTCATCTTGCACCATTACTTTTTAAATATTTTTGTATAAAAAAAAATCGGGATAGTCAGAAAGTGCGATTGAATAAGATATGCGACGGAATTGATATGAGAGCGAATAATAATTTGACAAATAAGACACAAAGAAGGACCGTTACTTTGTTAAATTAATGCGTCAATGCTTCTTAAAAACATGTCGGTATGAAGCTTTCCTGTCTATACCCTCATGTATTTTCAAAAAAGGATATTTATCTGTTAAATTTTACATTCTACTTTCATTTCTGTCGGAATTCCCAACCATTAAAATAGACATACTATGTTTATCAAGATTCATGCGCGCATTGTTTAGAACTACAGCGCTTTCATGAGGAAATCTCCTATCTTACAAATTGTAAATATATCAAAGACAAAAAATTGGAAATGTAGATATCAATGTATGCATTCAATGTTTTCTGCATCTCATTTGAAACAGAAATCTTGAAATCCTTGTAAGCATCATACTTCTTCTGTAGATAAAATTTTGACCCGTTGTCCATGCCTGACAAAATTGTCATCTATTGACTGCAGTGTGATATGAAAAGAATTCCGTTGGATTAATGGAATGATCACAGCGATCTGCTAATATCGCTAATTTGCCGTAGTGTGTGTTTCATATCAATTTCTAGATTGGTCTTCTGTACTAATTTTGACTGCGGATTACTCCATTTATCTGATCAAGATATAGGGATCACAGCGGGTTCACTCCTTCTAGGCACCTGATCCCACCTCTTGGTATGTCCAGTGGTCCATGTTTGCCCAACTCTTTATTTGTATTCTTTATAACATTTATGAGATTGAACATTGTTCACTATCTTCATCTTCCTTATGATAACACAACTTTCTCTCAATTCATGAATGGATTTCGAATTCATTATAGGATTGACTGTATAATTTTTTTTGTTCATCGAGAAATGAATCTAAAAACAGCATCGCAAACTTTATGAAAGCCGAAGACTTTCATAAAAAAGTTTGCGATGCGGTTTTTAGATTCATTTCTCGATGAGCAAAAAAAATATATACTGTCAATGCTTATAATTCAATTTTAAACACAAATAATGTATATTTAAGCTAAATTTATTGTAAATAACAAGAATCAACAAGAAACAAACAAGTACATGTAATTAACACGCGGAGTGATTTTATTTAGGACTTGTTGATTTTAACACGTTGATTACTCTAGCTCCGGATGTACATTAACATTGATCGAACAATTGTGAAAAACAAAATTGTTGATAAATGATTTGGATGATAATTTTGTATTTTGTTCTTTGAACATTGATTGCTGAAGCAGGTATGTGTTCTGGTCGTCCGGAACACAGCTGGCCCTGCGCCGCCATCGTTCGCTGACGTCAAGTTGGATAATGTTTTGCTGATTGCGATTTTTTGGTTGCCTGTGCATTTTCTGGCATAACTACGGATAGATCCTTCGTTTCTATACTCACTCATGAACATGATATGACGGAGTTCTACCCCTGCGTCGCTAAGTGCCTGTATGCTTGTAGCTCTGAGGCAGTGTGCCGTGTATCTTTGTTTACATTTTGCATTCCTAGATATGTCGCACATAAATTTTGAAAACTGGTATTTTTTCACTGGTTTTTCTGAATACCAGATATCCTCGTTGAGATTATTAATCGCTTCTTTTGTGCAGTGGTTGAACAAAGCATTTGCGTTCGGGTCTGTTTTGCTAATGAGAAGTTTTAATGATGCGACTGGACATTTTTCGGTGTTAGTGGCATACATTCTCTTACCATGATTTGCTTCTTCGTTTGTTAACCCTCCTTGAATCGTTTTTTGTTTGGTTTCATGAGATAGGACAGCATATTCGCGTTCATGTTCATCTTTAAGAAATTCAAATGAATTTGGTTTCAGCTGTTCGTGAAACTCGAGGCCGCGAGTAACAAAGTGTATTGCTACATCGTACCAAACGCGATACCGCAGGATTGTTTTTGGAGTTATCGTTTTTGATATAAATTTCATTATCTAGATTAGATTTGCCTTTAATTAGAAGATTTAAGAAAATAGATTAAACAAATTTACTCAGTAAATAAAATTATAAAATAATCATTATAATTAATTTGTTAAAATGTCATTTGTTCAGTTTTTGACAAAAAAATTAAAAAACTATTAAGGCTAATGCAAATTTTATACACTACTCATTCATCTGTTTTGTTTTTGTACGGTATATATATTACTCGATAATAAAAGATATGTGAAGGATAGCATTTGGGTTAGTAGAGCCCATGTGTGGAAAGAAGCTCGGATCGAACATTCATCGGAAAATGAATAAAAAATTGGTCTATAGTGAGAGATGGGGTAAAGCAATGAATGGAATAAAAAATTGAATTATATACATGTAATAAAAAAATATATTTTAAAATACAAATTAAAAACAGCGTCTAAATCATTTATGCTTATTTTATTGGAACATCATGATGTTTCAGATGAGTCTTATGCTATACGATATCCCGCAAACGAAGTTCTTCCCTGTACATTTGTACTGAAAAATGATCCCTGGCCGTGATGAGGACAAACGATATGTATCCGATCCCACTTTTTAACATTCAAAATAACAAAACCCGTGGAAGCAGCATCATCATATTTCTTTTCAGTATCTGCATATATAGACCCCTTCGTTACTCCATTCTGAACTATTACCGCTGCTGTTTCACCAAAACCACCGGAGGAACCAGCTACATGGAATCCTGCGGCGTGTATGGTCCACGAGAATGCAAACACACCAGAAGATGGGGCGGTGAATATCCCAGTGTGTCTGTTATATCCTTTTCCGATATTGGTCTCAACGGCATCAAATACAAAAGTTGTTCTCGCTGAAAGAGCCCTAAAGTTGTGTGAAAAATAGGCGTAGAAAGCGACTGCAGGTGCCGTTTGTTCCGAGCATTGTAGTGTTCGCAAAGCACCTGTTAAGAATAACATAATTAACATACTATATATTATATATTTATAAAGCTACATCTATAAATAAGACTAAAATCAAAATGGAGATGCACAGGCATTTCTTTATTTCTCATATTATGAAGAATTCATAATAAAAATATATTTATAGTAAATGAAATTTGCATAACTAATTATAATCGTGTGACAATTAATTGAGAGGCTGATTTTATTTTAATCATTTATAGCGGAACTTTGTAGATGCCACCTTAATTTTGATATGTTCTTTGTTTTTACATCAAGGGGAGATCACCCTGCCATTGTTTTTTATTATTGTGTGTAAATATGTTACCCGGTGATCCCCGAATTTTTTATATGTGCTTTAACATGATTTTATACTTATACATCCTTATGTAATATTGTTTCTCTTAAGTTCTAGGGAAATAAATGACATTTTTTATCCAAACTGATGTAGTTGTTTTCAAAGGTAAAAATTAACAAAGCTACAGGTCTAAGATGGAACTGGAAATAATAAGTTTTGAAGTTATATGCAATATTGGGAAATCAAAAGATAAATGGCGGACATAAAGATAGTTTGTGAGAAAGGCCACTGATTTCTAAAAGTTTATCTCCTTAACCACCGTATCCATTACATTCTGTTACTAGAAACGATCAATGTTCACAATAGCCCAGAGGCTGCTTTGTTTGCGTTCGGTGTTGCAGGTAACCTTGGGCCCATACCCAGAGTCTCAATTATATGGAGGAGTGGTAGATCCGCTAATTTGTCCATGAAAAATGCCTGGATGGGGTTAAGGGGGAGAATTGCCTGTAAGTCTTTGAATATGTTCATGTTCTAACACAGTAGATAAGTTTGTTCATTTTGGATTTTCTATTAATTTTCATGTCAGATAGATATGATAATTTGCTTATCAAAGTATATGCTCCATATATTTACTTACAAGTATCTTATTTAGATTTATGATATGGTTATACCGATAGAGACTGTTTAGCATTCAAGAATTTGGCATTTGATGAAAGGTGAAGATAACGAACAGTGACCAATCTCATAACTCCTATAAGCAATACAAAATGGAGAGTTGAGCAAACACGGACTTCTGGATATACCAGGGGTGGGATATGTGAAAGTTACCGGACTTTGGGAAGAGTCGCATTCGGTGTTGATACTGTAAAGAGATCCCTAGATATGACATCAAATTACAGACCACTTTTAGCACATTTTTCACGATTTAATTATATTTATCAAAATTCCGTCACCATCGAACACATTGGACATGCCTTACTATAGTGCTACATATGTATCACAGAAGGACAAGTCAATGGGAGAAAAATAAAGCATTTTTGGGGGGAAAAGACAGACAGTAAAAATGATATGATCTCATTTTTACGAAGACGTCAGACAATATATTGGTTTGCTTTTCACGTCAAAAACAAAATTAACATGACACTGGTCGTAAAAACTTTGGATTTATCACAGAAAAAGAAACTATCATTCTTCATGCAAATCTGGAAGATCTCGTGTGAATTTGAGAAAATTCAGGGACCTCATTAAATTTTTATATCCATGTCATAATTCTTCACATATTTGCCCAACTCCCTATTTTGTATTCTTTATTGGAGTTATGAGATTGATCACTGTTCGTTATCTTCACCTTTCATTAAGGAAGTTAGCTCCTGAGCTTTTGAGCACAACTCCGCAGGATGCTACAACTGAGTATTCACTGCTTCAATACTGATCCCATTGATGCAAACATATTGCACATCTATTACTGAACCTTATCCAGTTGAAAAAAATTGTGTCGATTCAAAATTTGAAAGGGTTTTGCAGGGACTATATTTTGTGGCGAAAGAATTGATTAATCAAAAAGGTCTCAATCTGCGTGATATTACAGTTTCCGTTTCATACAGTATATTTTCTATTTTTATACTACTACATGTATATATGTATTTTGATTTTATAATTTATGATACAAGTAGTTGAGACTTGGAACTAGTTCAAATGTTGTAATTTATGAATTTAATATTTTTCCAAACAGAACACCGATTCTTAAAACATTTTTAATTAATTTAATCGAAATTTTGAATAAAAATTAACCCTCATTTTTTAAAGTTCCATTTAAATTTTAAGACAAGACCTTAAAAATTATGTGAAATTTTAGAAAATGACGTTACTTCTTATATGTCCATTTAAACTCTCAAATGATATCATGATTTTTTTCGTGTATCAAGTGCAAGGAGGTCATTGTTTATTTCCATTACTTGTATTAAAAAGTTTATCTGTAGTGTTAGAAGACATGATTATATATCTATGGTATGTGATGATTAATTTGTGTTGTTCATGTTGTGTTGACACCAAATCAAGTTTAAATGAATAACTTTTAAGTGCAAAGAGGTCATGTTTAGAACACTGTAGCTCAACAACAAGTGTTGCGACCCCAGTTTTTCTTTTTAATTTCCTAATTCTCCTTCAATGTAGAAATCAAAATTACACAAGTTTTCGTAATAGTCTCCATGAGATGTTAATCTACTATCAGTGTATCTATATACACGGCAGGTATGACCGGTCAATAGGGGATGCTTACTCCTCTTATACTCTTTATCATACCTCTGATGTCCAGGGGTCCGTGTTTGCCCTAATTTTAATTCTGCATTCTTTATAGGAATTATGATCCGTGTTTGCCCAACTATCTATTTTGTATTGCTTATAGGAGTTATGAGATTGGTCACTGTTCGTTATCTTCACCTTGCATAGGAATTATGAGTTTGATCACTGTTCGTCATCTTCACTTTTACAGTTCTCATTTCAAAGACTTAATAACATATAAAGATGATGGACTTTACCTGTGCTTTGGAAAATGCATGTACACAGAAGTGTAACAACGATAAATGGCGTCAAACAGCTCATAGCGTCCGCTATAGTTGATTGGATCAGTTTTATTGATGGATCAACTACACGTAGACATGTACAGTATTTTATACAGAAGTAAATATGTCATTAAGTAGTATGTGGGTGGTGTCACTATGGTGGCAGGTGGCAGATCCACAGTACACGAATTGAATTCATATTCATACTATTCTAGATTAACGGATTATATGTCCAATATTTTGTAAGTGAGAAGGCTAAATGAAAATCACAGCCTTTTTTTACTTTCAATGTTTGGTAATTTTTTTAAAAATCCTAGTCGTGTTTCATGGAATCAATGGATGTTGTTGTCATTGGCATACCTTAAGGTTAATATTACTTTGGAAATGATATGTTAACACTGCATATTTTCCAAGTCATACAGTTTGTTCTTGATTTCACAGCTTTCTTTCATTTTTTTTCATTGTTTGACATAATACATGTACAAATGTGAGTGATTGGGTCAAAAACGAGAATGCATGTTAATTTGTTTGTGATTCAATTTTGAATTGATCCTCTTTGAAATTCATTTTCAAATATTTTAGTACTTACAATGAAATTGGAACTTAAATAGATTTCTAATTTTCTCATTCCCCGTGCTTACATGACTTTAATGTTTATCATCCGGAATATTCAGGTATAGGGCTGAGAGGTGGGAACTGTATTTTCATTTTTTATAATTATGAATATGATCTTACTATGCCACAGATGGCACTAGATCCAGTGTTTGTAAACAGACCTCGTTCAAACCCATGTGATATCACCAACAGCTTTTACACCCATTTGATAAGGGTAAATGGAAAAAGTTTATATTATTTGTTTATTGTTAAATAGTAGATAAAAGTGAAACTGGTTAGTGTTAAAGAAGTTTAGAAAAACCGAGCCATAGTTCTAGAAATGAAATTATTACGTGTATGATTTCATATCTAAAATTTGATTTATCAATTTAATAATTTACTTCCAGGGTTTATGGTATTTGTGTTATCTCACATATACAAGAAATACTAAATGACTAGTGGCAATATAGTACTCAATGGATGCCTAGTAATATCATAGGATTTATGCAATCTAACAAAATTTAACGAGACATGATAAGTCTTTCAAATTTAGACAGTTTTACCTATTAAAATATTTTGTGCATTCTATTTAATAAAATATTTATAGACATAAAATTGGCTTACGTCATTATATAAAGTGAATTTAAAGATAAAATGTACTCATTCTATTTTTCTTCTTTTTAAAAAGAATTCAATTCATCTGATCTTTACAAAATCTAGAAATTGTAAAGACCTGTAAATGCAATTTATGTAATAAATGATTTTATGCAGGCGACTGTATATTTTTGTAAACCCATTAAGAGCCTCTTTATTCTGTCTGTGTATTTTGTGGTTTAACTTGGGGAGCCTCATTATTTTTATCTACACTTCAATCATACCCGTATGTAAACGCTTTTGGTTCCTGATTTTGATTGGCTATTAGATAGCGTTCCTTCAGTGTAATTTTATCCTGGAAGAAGTCTGAAAGTTTATCTGTTTATAATTAGTTTTAGTAAACGTTTTTGTTTCTAAATGGATTTATTTGGTTCAGGAATTGAATCAGTGCTTTTCAAAGTTTCCACGCATGTTTCTCTTAATACCGGTAAAATATGAATATTGGATAGGTGTATTTTTATGATGTAACAGGACTGCCATTGAATTGTTGATCAAAGTACACTTGGTATTAGTTAGTGGCATTTTTTGTAGTCATATATTTTTTTCTCTATTATACATGTCTAATTTGTAGTCACGTGATCTGCTAATTTTGTATGTATCATACATGTTGAATTGCTGATCAAAGGTATTCGATCAATAAATACACTTTCAACAACATTGGAATTTTCTTGTGTTTTGGTAAGGAGGAAGCATAAAAACCACTATCATACATTCACACTCATTCATAATGTACGAGTAGGTATTTTCATTCTTACTTCTTTATTTTTATGCTTGATGCGTATAGTAAAAACATATATACCTTAATAAAACCTCTAGCCACCCCGAATCTACAAAAAAATATATATATTCCCTTTGGACTTGGGCTCCGTGCGCGTAAAATTTGTTCCACAGAAGAAAAAATATCAAATTCAGCGGAAGGAAATAAAGAAAAATCTAAGAAAATTTAGATAATGATGTAGAAAATGAACTTAAGAAAGTAGATAAACTCGACCGATCAAATCTCCTAAACTACAGAAAAAAGACGAAACAGGGTAACCGTGTTGCAGAAGGATAAAACGTATGCTCAACTAGGACTTAAGGTCACCTGCTCATTCACAACCATCCAACATGTTTACTCCGCTACAAAATATAGTGCATTGAAACCGCAAAAGTGAAAGTAAAATAAAAAGCACCACCATGAATTCTTTGCAAATGTAATATGATAAACGGAAAATACATTTCTTTAAAGAATAACTCTCTGATTTTAGGAAAGAAACAATAGGGGTAAATCCAAGCAACATTTACAGATATATTTGGTAATGGAGTTATTTAGGTGACCTCTGGTCTCCCTAATGATATGCAATGTTAGGCGACCTTATCAATATAACACACAATATATCAGAATGATGCGTATCTTGTCCCTGCAAGCCGGGATCGGGGGTGGGGGGTGGGGGTGGTGGTGGTGGTGACCTCTCATCTCCTCGTTGATATACCTTACAAGGAAACATCTGGTCTCCGTGCAGATATACAAGTTTAGGTGACCTCTGGTCACTGTAATTAAATGCAGCATATAAGGTAACCCCTGGACACCTTACAGATAAGATGTCATGTTGTCCCTTATTGATATTTTCATTAGGTAAACATTGGTCCCCGTATGTTTAATCTAATAAGTGACTCCTAGTGTCTTTACAGTTTTGACCTCTGGTAAAGATGTCTCTATGTTGATGAAAGGTGAAGATAACGAACAGTGATCAATCTCATAACTCCTACAAGCAATACAAAATAGATAGTTGGGCAAACACTATACGGCATACCGTAAGGTGACATCTGGCCTCCCTAATAAAATAAAACTCTGGATTACTTCTTGTATTCATATTGATTAAACACATCAGGTGACCTCCGGTAACTCCATTTATATTCCAAAGTAGGTATTCCTATCTCCACATTGAAATACCATCATAGGTTATCTCTGGTCATCCCACTGAAACAGATTAGGTGACCACTGGTTTTGGTAATGATATACAACCCCCACATTGGCTAACTTCTGGTAAAGGTGTCGCTTAGAGTCTCCTTATGGACATATCACAATGCTTGACCTCTGGTTTCCCTTATTAGTATTCAACATAAGGCGATAACTAGTATCAATATGAATAAAAAAAACTTTACATAACCTGTGGTCTCCATACAAACCTGACTTCCTTGTAGTCTCCGTATAAAAACACATTTGGCGACTTATGGTTTCCATACTGATACTCCATGTTAGGTGACCCCTTGTTTCCGCATTAATAACCCCTGGTCTCCCTATTCATGTTCCACATTTAGTGACCTCTGATGTCCATATTGATATACAACATTACCTGATCTTTGGTCTCCGAAAGGATCCCTACGGATAAACCTCTTTTGACAGCCCTTTATGTCCTTACTTTAAACGCCTTTTTGAAAGTGTCGTCTCCATATTTATTTCCAACAGTATGTGTTCATTGGCCTCCATATTGGTATTCCACATTTGGTGACCTTTGGTCTCTTTATATAGAAGGACTTCTTGTTCAGGTGTCATGAAGTATCCCTATTCATGTGTCATATTTTCGGTGACTTCTGGTCTCCGTATTGATTAATGAAATCATTACTACTTTGATTTAGGACTTAAGGTTACCTCTGATCTCCTTATAGATATTCCACTTAAGGTGACCCCTGGTCTCCCTACAGTGGCTGACTTATGTTGAATCTCCATCTTGTAAAATGACAAGGTGACCTCTGGTCTCCATTTTCATACACACATTGAATTGGTGATCTCTGGTCTCCCCAGTCATAGAACCCTCTAGGTAACCTTTTGTCTCCATACTTGTAGTATCCGTGTGAAAAACACATTTGGCGACTTATGGTCTCCATATTGATACTCCATGTTACGTGACCCCTTGTTTCCGTATTAATAACCCCTGGTCTCCCTATTCATATTCCACATATGGTGACATATTGATATACAACAAACTGTTCTTACAGGCTTTCAACTGGAGAAAAAATAGACGTGCTAAATTAGATATATCCGCTGTTCTTCCTGAAGGTGGGAAAGAACACTCTGTTTCAGCAATAAAGTGTCTTAAGTAGACCAAGTACTGAAATCTCAAGGTTAGTGCACATCTACGTTTTTCATTTTCAGATTTTTTCTTGGAATAGAATACCATTTTTTGGGTGGTTACAGCAACCATCGAATTAAGGATTTGCTGCTGCTGCTTCATGAAAATGTTGCAAATTTCTATGAGTACGTCAAATGAATTGCTATCAAATATACTGCCTTTAAAAAAAATAATCGTTAAAATGAATTGATGATTTACAAAATGGTTGAAAGAATTTCTTTGTGAAAATTATTTCTAAATTAGCCCTTATTACTTCACCTAAGCCAAAGGTTCAGGTGAGAATTTCTGATCAAAATCACGACCTTTCACAAAGCTTAAATCATGTTGAAATTTTCGCCTAGGACATGTTTCTTTCTGCAAAACAGCAATGTCATGTTACAGTAGTCAGAACAGAAAGTTTTTTATGTCTACGATTTCTTCTTTATCTCCTGTCAGCGTTGTGGCCCATCGGCCTCTTAATAATGTTACAGTAATAAGAACTTTCTTGTTAAAATTTTAAATCGGTCAACAGGGGATACTTACTCCTCCTAGGCACCTGATCCCACCTCTGGAATTTCCGGGATTCGTGTTTATGCCCTGTTCACATATTAGTATTGTTTGTAGTTTCTTATGAGATCGATCACTGTTCGTTATCTCTTTTTTTCATTTCTAGCTAGAGGTTAGCATAAGTACATCAGAAATGTTCCTGTATGTGCAGTACAATAGGGAAAACATAAATGTAAGATATGTTTTTAAATACTTTAATGAAGAATATGAAATCATCTTAAAACATGGTTTTTAACATTACCTTTCAAAGTTGTCAAATCATTGTGCATTTTTTAATGTACAATTTCATATAATACTGATCAAAAATCGTTTTCCTTGATAAACAATATTAACAGAAAATATATATCAAACATGATTCACAAGAATAATGATAATACGGTAATAACTAGTGCTCATTGTAACGGTATTCCTTGCAGATGTTCCCAATACAGCTCCCCTATGTTACCCCATTCCATACCAGCTTCCATAATTTTATTTGTAAATATATCTACATTTTCCCCAAAGTATTTATCGAAAAGTAACATCGGTATAAGTATTAACCAATCAAATCTCAGTGCATGTCCAAGCACATATTTTCTAGATTTCTCATTTATATCTTCTGTCTCAAAGATTTACATTGAAAAATGAACTGCGAGAGATACATCTATTTACGTATAAGGCTAAATCCATTTAAGTATTAGCCAATCAGAATTCAGCACATGTGTAAATATGTTCTTCTTTTAAGTTTTGATAGCACCATACTGTGGGAACATATAATACCAATCTTGCAATCAAAGTTGCTGTTTTAAAGAAATTTCCTATATATCAAATTGTAAAACCTCATAATATATGCCTATATTTTAAATTTCAAAGCATTTTTTAAAAAGAAAAATAGAAAGATTTCTGTCTCAGCCAATCAGAATGAAGCTCAAGTGCATCCCGGGCTTTCTTGCTAATTCAACCATATAATCTTGTTTCCATTACTAATGTATGTCAATATTCTGGGTTTCAAAGCATTTTTTCAAAAAATTGGAAAGTTAAAGCTATTTCAATTATATCAGTGTTTTCATCATCGCACATGCTCAAACACATGCATGCATGTGAGTGCAACTTGATCTTCGTTCTGCACATCTACACAACATGTCTAATAACCCTCACACGGTTTCATCTGATGAGCTGTTCTATTAGAACAATTGCGTACAAAAAATTTCAGCAAAGAAACGAAAAAAGAAGAAACAGAATATAAACATATTCGTTTGGGGAGCATAAAATAGTTTGAAATGCAACTATCTGTTGAAAATCGTCCAAATCAATTTGCATGCCTGTCATAAAACTGAATTGCAACAGGGAATGATTAAATCGCCTGAAAAGAGAAATAGGAAAATATAAATATACATAATGTACTTATGTTCTGCAAAACAAGGTTGGGAGCATATTAAATTTGTTTCCAATTAAGGCTTTCCTCTGGAAGGCTTAATCGTTTTGTTGTCATGTCCTTTGATTTAACATTTCCTACCATTATAGCTATATGGACGAACTTGCAAAGTGTGGGAGGCTTAGAAATGTAAGAGCTTTAAGGGTGACGGACCCAATTCGTTTCTACAATAGAGATTTTATTCAAATTTTGATATAAGGTAAAGCATGCATTAATGAGTTAAAATCAATGAAAAAACCAAATGAAAATCGTATTTGATTTTCACCGGGGGGCGTTTCAAAAATGGACTATGAGGTAGTCGTAATTGCAAAGGAAATATAGGGAAATTTCCAATTTGCAATATAAAAGTTAAAATTTTAAAAATTCTACAGTAGAGTTTTATACCAAATTAAAGGATGATTTTAAAAAGACAATAAGCTTACTAATTATAAGAAAAAAAAGTATGGGTCATCGGCAATTCTTTTTCAGGGGAGCATGTCAAAGGACGATTTTGGGCCAGTTTTCAAGGAAAATGTCACTGAATAAGAAATGGATAGGTTTTCTACTTGTAGTTTCATAATTTTCCTTTATACTAAATAATCACATGGATTAGGAAAAGGTTCACCAATCATATCTAGACACTGAGTCATTGCATAATATTCCAGCGGTGGTGTCAAAATATGTAATGTATGAACTGTCACAAATTCAATAAATCCGATATAGAGCTCAGTATGCAGTGGATTTGTGTATATAGTGTAGGCCTATATGTAATATGCATATTTTGTTTTCATTTTCATAATCTTCAACCTTTCTAAATAAAGTCAAAAATTTCAAATGTTTGAATAAAAGCATACATGATAAGAGATCAAGTACATGACTTATCGGACAGTTTCAAGATAGGATCTAACATGTACTTCAAGTGTCATCTTCATCTATAAGATTTTTCTTATGAACACTCTCAGAAACAAAATGGACTTTTATTCCCTGAAACATTTTTATAAGTTAAGCTTAAGAGTAGCATAAATCTATTTTATTAAAGGAATTCTGATATTTCTTGTAGGCTACTTGTATTGAATGTAAATGCATATATATATGTTTTTGTAATACGGTGGCACATGTTGATTGGTAATTGCAATCTCAGACGCATATTATTCTAACTGAATGTATTATTCTCTACATCAAAAGATAATGATAAGTCGACTATTTTCGCAAATATATGTGTATCTCTGCCGTGTGATGGGTTCTGTGCTAAGATCTGCGCTAGGATGATAGTCTTCAAACTATTCAACGGCAGGATCGATTTTCCGCGCAATCGGCATTGTGACGTCAAATACAAAGCCCAGCGGCGTATTCAACGTCACAACTATAGCAGCTGTTCCCAACATTATGACTGAACGATTTGTTTTGGGGGTTTTTGTCGGAAGAGGAATTATTCTGCTTTGGTATAATAATAAAATATCCATCCAATGGGTAGGGGCGATAACGTGTTTATTGTCAGCCGAGAAACTACCCCCGGTCCTGCCTCTGTTCTTCGTTTGTTGTTGATTGATACGGTTTTAGTCATTATTTCTTTGTCGTTTTAATGAATGGTCGAAAGATTTCAAAATATAATTCTACCCTCTTTTCCGCAGTTGGTTGTAAATAGATATTGTCGTCGGTTTTTGAGTAATACGCTTCTGGTGCATGCCGCAAATCGTTAATTGTTGATAGAGTAATACAGTAATTACTATTGATAAAAATATTCATGATATAAACTATATTCAGAAGTAAAATTTTAATAACAAAAGAGTCTCCTTTTTTTATTTCGTTGTGCATACGTAAGACAGTTTGATTCATCCTATATGCGCGGAAGGTTGTAAAAACACGGAAAATTACGGAATCCCAGAAATTATACATAAAACACGGAAGAATCACGGACAGATTTTTTAAAGTCACGGATTCACCATCGTCGCAAACCACGGGTTATTGTTTCATTCTATTTGTGAAATAGAATGAAACAATAACCCGTGGTTTGCGACGATGCGGATTCACAGATACAAAAGTTATGGAAATTCTATAAATCGACTTTATTGAAGAATTGATATAAAATATGGATTAAAACAAGATGTATTACTTGTATAATGAAAGAAATATACAGTCTCAAGTTCAGTTCGTAAATTTCGCATGTTCATAATGTGATGAAACAATTGCAGCGACATCACAATGCACGGAGACTGTAAATAGCGATGTGCGCGGTTTTCTGCGCAGAAGTGCAAAATTTCGAATTAGGTCTGTCGTCCTTAAAGAATCAAAGAGATAAATTAGTAGCTGAGAACATGTTTAGGGCAGGAATGGACGAAAACATTCAGTGTGTTACAAGGACAGGATGTAGAGTTCCCTCTCAAAGCAGTACCGAAAAGCTGTATGATGTTGATATTGCCAACATAAATTGCAATTGTCCAGTATATACTCAATGAGGGTCAGTTCTGGGACCAAGACTTTATGCAATTTTTGCAAAACCGATTGGTGAAATCTGCCGCAGACATCATATCATGTATCATTGCTATGCTGACGATACCCAGGCATACTTAGTTTTTAGACCTACAGATACATGGAATGCTATCTCATCGCGGCTACAGGAATGCTTAGCAGATATAAAATCTTGGATGAACGTCAACCTGCTGAAATTAAACGAAGAAAAAACTGAATTTATAGTGTTTACTTCGAAACATTCAAACGTTTCACCATCTTTTCAACTGTCTTTTGGAAATACCATTATTTCCAACTCGGACTGTGTTCGAAACCTTGGTGTTTTCTTCGACAGTGTACTTTCTTTTAAAAATCATATTAGTTCCATCTCTCGTTCTTGTTATTATCATCTACGGAATATTGCACGGATTCGTTCTTTCATCAATGATGACGCCTGCAAGACACTTGTATGTTATCTTGTGTTATCACGCTTAGACTATGGAAATGCACTAGTTAAAGGGCTACCCCAAAAAGATCTGAGCAGACTACAGACAATCCAAAACTCAGCAGCTCGACTTGTTGCCCGGGTCAGGAAGCATGACCATATATCACCGGTGCGTGTGTCCTTGCACTGGCTTCCGGTTGATTCCCGTGTTGAATACAAGATTTTACTACACACATACAAGGTACTAAACGGATTGGCACCGGCCTATATCAGCGACCTCATCACTGTGTACGAACCAAAACGATCTCTGCGTTCATGCAATTCACGATTGCTAGAAAAACCCCGCGTTCGTACAAAGACCTATGGAGATCGAAAGTTTGATGTAACAGCTGCCACACTATGGAACAGTTTACCGATAGACATCCGTTCGTGTGGCACTGTCAAAAGTTTTAAGACAAACCTCAAAACATATCTTTTTATGAAATTTTATAACCATATTTTGTAATATATTCTTTTTTAAAGTATAGGCTGGTTTGTCGTATGTACTCGTAATGTTTAATTGTTTTATTTTATTGGATGTTATACTTTATGTTCTGATTAATCTTATCATGTTTTACATTTTACATTGTTAAAGCGCTTAGAGTAATTATAAATTGTATAATGCGCTATATAAATGCCGCACATTATTATTATTATTATGTGTTAAGGACAATTTCCAAGGAAATACTCTGTGCTGAAACTGCTATTTTTACACTCACGTCATCAAACGAATACTGTTCATATTAATGCAATAATCTATTTCGTCCTCATTTAATCTAAATAGCTAGGTACTGAAATCTGTCTGATTCTCTTTTTCGTACCATAATTTTTCTACGTCACCGTACTGTGAACCCATAATTTTGATTCGACAAAATCAATTCTAGTTTCCGTGGCCATCTGTATTTTGTGAGATGGTCGCTGTCTAAGGGACTCTTGATAAGACTGTAACACCCCGTGTAAGTCCCCAACAACATGTTGACAGATCCACAGTATCTGCCAAGACAGGTCCCTATAGCGTAAAGTTACGTATCTGCCATCATCATAGAGCAGTAGGGTGTGTAGGTCTGTCAGTGCCTGTAGATATTGTGACATGTTACCTAGTCTGTAGTGACATAGGACACATAACATGTGCACGGTCACAAAGGGAGATAAATGTAAGCTGGTATTCTGTTCATTTTACTGACTTCTTCTTCCAACCTTAATTCTTCCATAAAGGTAAACTTTACAAGGAAATCAATATCTCTTGTCCAGGCATTCCTAAACTTAGTTAACATTGATTGACCACCTACCCCCTCACTGTATATCTGTCTGTCTACTATAATATACATGACATGGGTCTGTGAAAGTCTCTGCTTCACTGTATCTGTGACAGTTAGCACTGTTTGATATCTACCGGTATCGTACAAGTATAACGCTAAATATAAACCATCAGATACACACCCAACTTTGAAACTAGACCTAACATGTGAATTATTAACCCCTAGATTGTGTATCTCTTTTTCTGAGACATCAACAAACACTGTGTTTTTCATGACATGGAAGTTGATGAAAGCACATCTATTAACCTATCCTGGAATATAACATTTTGACATGTTGAGAATAACTGGTCTATTACATTCAAATGCAACATGTTTGAAAGGAAATCTGATACGGAAGTCCTACTTCTAACGGAGATACTTTCACCACAAAAAGCAATATCAATATATATTTCTGATTTGAGATAACTTTCCCCTGTATGCAATACAAAGTATGGATCGGAGTCGGCCGGGATCAGAATCTTTCTGAGAGTGGGACTATGTGTAACAAGAAGGCAATGCCCATTTCGTAAAATCTTTCTAACTTTTGATCCTGAGACATCTGTTGCGCTCCGACAACTTTTCCTACAAACATGTTGTTCTCTGGGATAAAGAAATTTGGAAGGTAACCGGTATATGCACACTGCATCAAGGATTTGAAACAAAACCACACATGTTGAAGCAATGTTGATGGTAACCATGGAGTTGAACTCTCTTGAATTCTCCAAAATAGTATAGTTTTCATAAAATATGATCACAGTAATTCGTCAGAAATCACTTCCTTCAGAATTATTTTCATAATTCCGTAACAGAGAAACTGGCAATGGTTCATAGAGTACACTAGCTTTTGTTTTGCTTGTGAAAAAGAAATTCTCCACTCCAAGTCAGAGTTTTCATTTGTCTGTTTGTTTGCAATAGGAACGAAATGAAATCCTTTACCGAAAATTGATCATAGTACACTACACGTCGGCCATGCGCGAGTCAAACATCTATCAACCCAGGGAAGGGCTGGTAATGGCCAATGACGGGAATGGAAACACAGCACAACATCATTCTCCATAGATGGAAACGTGTAGTTGTGACATGGACCGTGCAGGTTCTTACCTTCATTGGCTGGATTCAATCCATTCATTGATTGATGGAACCTCATCCGGAGTAATGAACTTGAAATGTATACAGTATTGTTTCTCTCCAGTAGTGAGGACATGACAATTTCTTGATTTGACAGTGTGAGTAGATGTAATGTGGCGAATCCCGGGGGAGTATAAAAGGTCTCCATATAGCTAAGTGCATCCCTGGGTGGATTATAAAACGTGAACTGAGACATCTCACATATCACCTTATGATCAGGGTACCATTTCATGCAATCCCTGTCTGATGATTTCAACCTGAATCCCTCCCTATAACTACCACTCGACATTCATCTTACTCCTTTATATAACTATCATGTATTGTTGTTATTGGTGTGTCTTTGTGAGAACTGAAAACAGGACAGGAGACGGATAGTGATACGATTTTATTGCTTGACGTCCGGGGAAAAAGTGACTAGACGATTCAAGATAGCATCCCCTGTCCAGGAATAGAGTTAATCTTGTTGATGAGGGGTGTGGGGAAAAACTATTATTGAAATTGATATCAAAAAGACGCAGTTTATTTTGGGAATTTACTTATAACGCGGAGAAAAAGGTAAATGGCATATAAGGAAATTAAGTTTTCTTAACAAATTACTCTAACGACACCGGCTTCATTGATTTCCGCGACACTATTTGATTTTCTCAGGTTCGAAAGAAATAAAATGGCAAAGGGAGCACAGACTACTCGACAAAGTATATCAACAAATCTGCCCATGACAAAGATAAAATATGTACGAAGGAAAATGGCACATACTTTTAAGTAAACTAGTTTTTGATTATACAGATTATTGTTGTTGTTTCAATTATTTGGACTATTGTTGGTTGTTGTTTGGTATTTTTGTTGTTGTTTTTCTATCAAAATCTTAGAAATTGTGCATGAAAAAGAACAAAATATAAAATGTTCTAAAGTTTCTTTAATTTATAAAATTGTTAAAATGGTGAATGTGTCTATATGATATAACTGTGACGGTTTCAGTATAATCCCCGCCGTGTCCTCTAAATCCCTTCTGAAGGTGACTTCTGTCGGTGTCCCTATCTCACGACACACGCCGACATACAGAACTTCTGATACACGGGGAATGTGGTCCATCCTGTAACGAATCTTTAACGTTAATTAACACAATACATGTTCGCAACAAAACGTTTTGAATTCTATTTATAGACAATTGGAAATAGCCATCCCCGGCTCTTTTCTTTTGACAGTAATTTTTTTTTCTATTCTACAGTCATTTAGGGTATTTCGGGTCACCCCGATTTTTTGGAGTCGCCGGGTTAATTCAGAAATAGTTAGCACTAAATGTGAAAGAAAAAGAAGATGTTGCAGTCACGTCCAGGAAGGTTTGTTCTATGTATTCACACAATTAAGAAGTAAAATCTCAAAATAAACCGCATAATTAACACGTTGATTAATTGTCATGCTATCTCGATCGGTGAATGTTGTGTGTCCAAAACGAAGACATTGTTATTTTTATCGATGTTGTAAATGTTATGATTGACGAAACGATACATGTGATGTACTGCTGGAAAGTTAATCTTATACTCTTTTAATTGCAATTTTACTACATTTAATTACAATAAAATACCTGGCGTTTATAGCGTCTTTCTTACCCCCTTCGATTTAGTGTATTTTGGATCACGTGCGTTTTGAAAGGTACATCTTCCCCGAGTCTTTGCTGTGCCGCATGTTAGTGTTTACAATATACATTTTCATTCATATTTTTAGAAAATGTGTTATCATTAATTTTAGAATGTAAAATTGATTACTTACGATAAAATTTTGGCTGTTCGACGTAACAAAAGACATCTTACCACTGTCACGGTCCAATTCAGCCTCTTTCATTAGCAATATAGCTACACAATCTATCTTTATCAAGCGTTATAAAGTCTTGTAGAATTTCTAAAAGTATTTGAAATACCTTGTGAAATTTCAAATGTTAGTTGAATTAATTTAAAAGAGTATAAAGAATGATTGACAGTTGAAATATGAAATATTACTGGAAAGATCCATGCATAGATCTACATGCATGTCCGGTACTATATTAAACACACCATATTTTAAACAGATCATGACAAGGTAAACAAAATGTTTCTAAATCTATTTAGCTATGAAGGTACAGGTAGATTATGGACAATAAATACTACTACATATGAATTATATATTTGTAAAATAATGGTAAAAACTAAGAGAGGAAAAAGAAACGCAAATGTGGTTTGGATTCCAGAAAATGTTCCGGAACACTTTTAAAATGCTATAACTGATGAAGAGAGGGGTCTCAAATTACGCGATATAGAAGGTCTTCCCTGTGGACATGTTCCAAGAGGTTTGGTATATGTGATGGATGCTCGGGAAGATATTTCTGCAATCGTTACTGGTGAACCAAAGCCAAGTTTTCAACCCTGGCCCCCTATGACGAAAAAAGTGGGAGGTGTAGGAAATCCCTGTAAATACAACGTTTAGTATGACCCCAAAACTTCCATGGTGCGTTGACTAAACATTCTTCAACAGCATATTGAAAATATGCCTGAAAAGTCGGTAATTGATGTCTCTTTATCATAATATACTCTGTATCACAACTAAGGATATATAAATGTCATGTTCCATCTAGATTGTTCATATGCTGGTGAAACAAAAACGTCTCCATATCAGCATATGAGTGAAAGATTCTCTCGAGAGACGATAAACAATATACAATCAATCTTTTGATACAGAGGTGTTGTATTTTGTAATAATACTAACTTTTTATTGTTACATTGAAAGATATCTTAGTAGTCATTGTTTCAAATAAAGATATAAAATGACTTCAATTAATATCTGTGAAATAACTAAAGGCGTTATTTTTTTTTAAATTGGAGGTGATAATGTTTTGGTCCGTCTGCTAGATCCGCCCTGCATTACACACGTTACATAAACTTAAAACGTAAGCCATTTGCAGTGGCGGATATAAGGGGGGAGAATACGGTGCCCCCACCCTAAAAATTTCAAATTTACGATAAATCTTGGTCTCTTCTTTAGAAAAATGTAAACGATGAAATAAGCATTAATTTCTTGCACTCTTGGAGGAATAAATGACGGAATCTTTTGATTTACTAAATTACTTTTATTGGGAGAACTTCCATTTTCCCCAAAAAACCCTTAAAATTTGCGTCATTTTATGGATTTCACCTTATTAAAAATGACGGAAAATAGTAATCAAAGGCCTGAAGGGCCTGATAGTTGACTCGCACTTCATTGTCAACTGGAACAGGTAATCTTTAAGGGGCTAGATATTAGTGATCAAGGATGACGAACATCGTGTGTGTGAGTTCGCATATGCACGCTTCTTTTAGCAGGATTTATACTTTAATGCATTATGTCTGTGTAAAGTGATTAAATTGGACTAAGTCATGACCCCTGCCATTTAGATTACATATTCAACATGGATGTAAAGAGTCATTGCTAATTCATGATTGTGCTAAACAATCTATGATGTACAAATGCTAAGAATTGTAGGAAAATCATAATGTAGTCATATAGTACTTTAACTTTCAGATAAGCACCACAATGGCTCTAAGAAGATACCATCCAACAAAACACTTTAGCAAATCAATTCCTTGAGCGTAAACTTTAGTCAATGTTACAATGACTATACAGTTGACATCTGCAATAAACATCGCTGTTTTACTGTACTGGCTCTCAGTGTATATTTTGAGAGTTTATTAAGCAACTGGTTGTAAAATGCTATCATCAAAACAATAAAGAAATCAAGAAATGTTTGTCAAACAATACAAACATACAACACCACCCCCTCCTACGTGGTGCAGAATTGAAAAGGGTTATACACATGCATCATTTAATTGATGAAAGCGCCAAACCAATTCAAGATGTTGAGCGGAAAATATCTTCCTATGTCCAGAATGGACTGACCCTTTGCCTATGACCATGTGACCTAAAATGAATAGGTGAGTATGAGTATTCCATAGGATGTACCAGTGTACCAAGTTTGGTGTCAATCAAGCGACTGATTCTTGAAATATAGGAGAGAAAATATTACCATGTCCAGTTTGACCCTTGATCTTTCTCCATGTGACCTCAAAATCAAAAGGGGTCATCTACTTCTTACGATGTACGAGTGTTCCAAGTTTGATGATTGTCAAGCAGAGAGTTCTCGAGATATTGAGTGGACAGTATATTCCTATGTCCATTTTGACCCATGACCTTTACGCATGTGACCTAAGAATTATTAGGGGTCATCTACTCCTTAGGATGTACGAGTGTACCAAGTTTGATGTTTGTCAAGCAAAGATTCCTTAAGATATTGAGCCGACAGTATATTCCTATGTCCAAAATGGACTGACTCCTCACCTTTTGACCCCAAAATCAACAGGGGCCCTCTTCTCATAACCAACCAATCATAACGATCAAGTGAATGGTTCCCAAGATATTGAACGAACATGTGATCTGCCGACCGACAAGTGCAAAGCAATCACCACCCCCCCCCCCTTCTTCTTTCAAAGGGGGCATAAGTAATTATTTACAGAATTTCATGTACAGTCACATGAATTTAGAAATGTGACTGAAATGGGTTTCCGTACTTCAGAAAAACATAAATACTGACTATTACAGCTACATTTATGGGCATCCATAATTATAATCAGAATAATGCAGTATGCTTATTAATTTACACTCGTATTTAACCGAATATAATACGCAATTTATTATTATTTTTTATGAGAAGGGTCACATATTACATGAACTGTATGTATCACTAAAGGTTTGTGATTCATTTTATTATAGTCAATGCAATGTGCACTTAATTTTTCGCGTTGTTTACCTATTTTAAAGCGCAATATTGTAGAAAATTCTATGCTTACATCCTGTATCTAATTATTATGAAACATACAATTAAAATTTATCATCATGCAATTTTCAAAACTGCCCTGATATTATGATACCGTGACTAGCACATGTTTTGTGTACACGTCCTTTATCGCTTGATTTTGTCAGATTTCTTCATGTTGCACGTTTTTCATGGGTCTGGGAACATGCGATTACTTTTGTATTTTAACTTTCCTTTTGCAGTAAACGACTGATGTAATTACTCATCTAAATGCAAGGTGAAGATAACGAACAGTGATTAATCTTATAACTCCTATAAGCAATACAAAATAGAAGTTGAGCAAACACGGACCCCTGGACACACCAGAGGTGGGATAAGGTGCCTAGGAGGAGTAAGCATCACCTGTTGACCGGTCACACCCGCCGTGAGCCCTATATCCTGATCAGGTAAACGGAGTTATCCGCAGTCAAAATTAGTGTGCCAAGAACGGCTTAACAATCAGTATGAAATACGTCAGACAGCATTTGACCCAATGATAGGTTGTATTGACGAAGTAGATCGTTATAACGACCATAGAATTTGCGAAATGCTGACTTCAATCGAGACTGTTGAAACCCCTGCACCATCAACTTGTTTGTCAATAGCTTACCTCGATTTAAAAACTGACTATACGCATAACAAGCTCTTTCATATCGAATCAGTTGAGATATATTAACACCATAGGCAGGTGATAATGGAATATTGCTTCTTAAATATGGGAAGTTGACGATGGAGCAGCTGAAATCATCCCGTTTGTCATACAGTTGAGTTGTCAGTTTGCCGTTAATACGACGGAATTTTAGAGAGTTATGTTTGAATTCTTCATTTAGTAACAATTAAATTACTGGCTTTGATTATTGATATGTTTATAATTACCGAGAGGGTTCGTTATATCGCATCTTGGTACGTCATTTTTCGAAGCTTTGGTGATGTTTTGATTACAACACATTGAACGCTCGTATTGACTATTTAATTGATATGAAATTTTAACAAAGAAAATATCGAGTATGTTAAAACTTTATTGCTACAAACTCTAGTATGTGCTTTGCTGAAATTAACATTATTTCCCCGAAAATACTGCTATGTAGTGTGTATAAGGACAATATTGCCGTTTTCTTTAAAAAGCAATTGCTGTACTGTATACAAATTCTTCTGCGTGCTTTTTTGAGAACCTGCATCATTTCCACAAAGATTTCTCGTGAAGTTAAATGCGATTGTACACACGAACTATGGTATTTCCTCAATTTACAGATCTCAAAAGGAGGTGCATTTTAAATACATTAGGCAAAATACGGTAAATGTGATTATCTATATAATAGTCTGAAAATGAAAACATAACAGAATGAATGTGCATTCCTCGTCTCACCCCAGTAGATTCCCTCAGAAATGGTCACATGGTTTATGGTTTAGGCTTTGACACACTTTCGATGAGGCCTCGACGGGGAGTAGGATCGGTCGTAATAGACCAATACCATTTTCAAATATTTACTATTCTTTCCCAACCTAAGAAAGCGAGATATTAACTCCATTTACTATAAAATATTTACTAACAAGTTATTTGTTTCATGTTTACAAATCTATTTTTGTAGTTAATATGTTTAAACACACGTCGCATGTTTAAAAAAAATTACAATCGCCTGTGACACTTATTAACTTAATTTGCTTACATCATGTATTCATGCGCACTGTATATAGTTTCTTTAAACGTATTGAGGGGACTCATTTAAACAACATTGTTATAAGAATGTCAACATACATGTATGGTAGGTCTTCAAAACTTTATGAAGCTGTTCAAAAAAGCAAATGAATTTTTTAAAGATCTTTGTGCGCGGGATTTATTTGCTATCGGAGTAAGAAAAAAACAGGAAGTTTGTGAGCCTCTGAAAATTTACATAACTTTAATTAAAAGACGCCGTTGACTGCAAGTAGAAAAATCAAAGGCCGAAGATTCTGAGAGTCGACTTGCACTTCATTGTGAACTGGAGCAGGTAATCGTCAAGTAGCAACATAGTAGTAATCTAGGAAGAAGAACATCGTGTATGTATGTGTGCGTGTGTGCACGCTTCTTTTACCAGGATTTACTATACTGACTCTCAGTTTTATATTTCTAGAGTTTATTCAGCAACTACACATAAAGCTACTATCAAAACAAAAAAGAAATTAAGAACAGTTTGTCAAACATTTATTCGCCATGGTGCAAAATTGAAAAGGGGCTATGTATATGAATCATTTAATTGATAATAGTGGCAGATAATTCACGATATTGAGTGGACAATCTCTTATGTCCAGAGTGGACTGATCATGCGACCTAAAAATAAATAGGGGTTATCTACTCCTTAGGATATACCAGTGTACTACGTTTGTTGTCAATCAAGCAACTGATTCTTGAAAAATAGGAGACAATATGTACATGTATTACTATGTCCAGTTTGACCCTTAACCTTTGACCAAGTGAACCGAAACTTAATAGGGGTCATTTACTCCTTAAGATTTACCAGCAATCCAAGTTTGATGTCTGTCAAGCAAAGGGTTCTCAAGATATTGAGCAGATAGTATATTCCTATGTACAGTGTGCCTGTTGACCTTGGACCATGTGACCTCAAAATCAATAGGGATAATCCACTACTTATGATGTACCTGTGTTCCAAGTTTGATGTCTGCCAATTAAAGGGTCTCAAGATATTAAGTGAACAATATATTCCTATGTCCAATTTGCCCCTTGACCTTTAACCAAGTGACCTCAAAATCAATAGGAGTCATCTGCTTCTTCGGAAGTGCCAGTGTTCCTAGTCTGATGTCTGTCGACCAGAGGGTCATTAAGATATTGAATGAAGTATATTCCCATGTCCAGAGTGGATTGACCCTTGACCCTTTGACCTGAAAGTCACGTTGGGTCCTCTTCTACTCATAACCAATCAACGTATATGGAATATCATTACTATCTCAATAGAATGATTCTCAGGATATTGAGCGAAGATGTGGTCAACCGATCGATATTGCAAGTAATACCCCTCCTTTCTTCTTTGAAAGGGGGTATAAGTAATTGTTCACTGAATCTCAAATATAGTCACACGAATTTAGAAATATGACTAAATTGGTTTCCGTACTTCAGAAAACGTAAATACTAACATTCTCTCCTCCAGAGGGGGCGTTTCCACAAGCTTCATATTGCGAGTTGCGCATGGAACTCTGGGTAGAGAATGTGTAGTGTGAGTACCACGCTGAAGTCTGATAAGGGAATGTATAGTGAGAGTACCACACGGAACTCTGTGTAAAGAATGAAATACTGACTGTTACAATGACGTTAGTAGGCTTCCATATTTTCACCCTTAAAAATACAATCGGAATAATGCATAACTATATTTATTACACCCGCATTTAACTCAATATAATACGGATATTGCTTACATCCTGTAATTAATCATTATGAAATAAATAGATTAAAATTCATCATCGTACATTTTTTTAAACTGTCATAATATTACGATACCGTGACACGCACTTGATTATGTCAGATCTTTCTCTCTGTGACTTTCTGCATTTTGCACGATTTCCATGGATTTGAGAATATGCAATTTCTTTTAACTTTCCATTTGCAGTAAACGACTGATGTACTTTACCCATCTAAATACGGCAAAATTTCGGATTGTTATGTTTGAATTCTGCATTTATTACAGATCGATCAAATCATTGGCTTTGATCATTATGATGCTTATAATTACCAATGAGGTCGTTATATTCCACCTAGGTACAGCATTTTTCGTAGCTAAATTACAATACATGGAACACTCGTTCGATAATTTTTTAAGTTTAAACAAAGAAATTATCCACTCTGTTAAAACTTTATTGCTACAAAATCTCGTGCTTTACTGAAAATAACATAATTCGGTGAAGATGAGCGCTTTATAGCACGTATAGCGACAAGAATGCGGCTTAGTCGAACTGTGATATTTACAAAATGTACGCGTGTTGTCTGTCTCACCGCAGTAGATTCCCGCAGAAATAGTCAAATGGTTTAGGCTTTTACACACTTTCGATGAGGTCTCGATAGGGAGTATAAATCGGTCGTAACAGACCCATAGCATTTTCAAATATTTACCATGCTTTTCAACCTCAGAAAGCGAGATATTTACTTTCTTTACTATAAAATATTTACTTACACTATTTGTTTCATATTTACGGATGAATCTATCATTTGTAGTTGATATATCTGTGCACATGTCACATATTCAATAAACAAGTACAATTGCCTGTGACACTTAATTTGCTTACCTCATGTATTCATGCGCACAATATATAGTTTCTTTAAACGTATTGAGGGGACTCATTTAAATTACATTGTTATAAAAACGTCAACATATGGTATATCTTCAAAACAATGAAGCTGTTCAAAAAAAAGGAAATAACATTTTTGAAGATCTTTATGCGCGGGATTTATTTGCTCTCGGTGTAAGAATAAACAGGAAAATTTGTAAGCTGCTAAAATCCGCTTTTAGAAGACGCTACTGACTGCAAGGAGCACCTCGCTTCCCGAGCTGACTCAAAAACTTGTTCAGCTACGAAAATGAGCTCAATGGGCTTTCGTACAAAAATACTTCTTTCATGTTCAAGAAAGATCATCTTATCATCAATAAATAAGACTTCATTTCGATTTCAGAAAAAAGACTTTTTCACCTAAACAATTTGTTTTTCATGCATTTCTTTCTGTCCATAATGCACAGAGGTTTGATTTTGTCAAATGAAATACCTTTGCAGTATGTATTCAGCTCTTTTCATATTTTAAGGCACGAAGAGTTCACACAAATGTCAAAACCGAACAAAATCGTGTCGGATATTTTCAATCTCCTATTTGTATTCAGTTAATACAACAACAAAAAAGTTAAGATACGGAAAATTATCTCCAACCTTATCACTATAAAGCCTCATTTTTTGTTTTCCATTCTTGCATCGTGAAGCATATCAACACTTACCTTATTTTGTGCTCTATTAACAATAGATAAAAGCGAAAATGCAGAAAAACAATCTTCAAGCTTATTGCACTTAATCCAGTGTAAAAACTAACTTTCAAAACATTTGCAGAGCGATAAAGGTTATCGGTTGAGGGCTTGGACACGCATCCAACGATACTAAGTAATCCGAGATCCCTCTGACGCTTATCCCCACAATATTAAGTAATAGGAATACAGGATTGCAAGGCTAGGGTGTTTACAACTTCGGATGCATTTGTTAAAGAAAAACAAAACGATAGTTACGTCATTTAGAAATACAATCGCATATATATATATATATATATATATATATATATATATATATATAAAGTGATGTAAGCGGGGTTGAACTGAGTCAAAGACTGTTTACGCAGAAAAGAAGATCATGCTTTTCTTTTATTTGCTTGTATCCGTGTTTGCAACAACGCTAGCCATGAGTGTACAATGGCACGGAAAGGCAGATATCGTTATAAAAAATATCACGGATTTACATACTAGTAGTAACAAAATAGATTACTTAAAGGAAGTCCTTTTGAACCAAGAATTGGCTCAAAAAGTGCAACTCGTGCAAAATGTTGTACAAGTTATGAATGATGTCCAGACTTTGAAAAAGGAGGTCGACCGTCTGAAAACGGAAAACTTGGATCTTAGGATGGAAGTTGGCAACCTTTCGTCAAAAGTCGTGAAGGAGAGTAAGTAACATTGATATCTTAATTAATAAAAATGTTATAAAACTTCTTATTTCGCAAACAAAATTGATTTGTAAACTTTAAATCATTACTTTTTAATGAAGTTAGATATTTTTAAAACAGTACACTGAAGCAAATATCGCAATAGAACAAAATGCGATTCTTAATTCATTCTATTATTCACTGATAAGACAATTCCACATTACACTGTACAAAATTTATGATTATTTTTCAGGAAATTGTAAATCAATGAACAGTAAATATAATTTCCCGTTTTCAGACTGCACACAGGACCCGCAATATACGGACAAGAGAACACCTATCGGTTTTTATGCCTATTTTTCTAAAAAAAAATTCAAATCCCCTCGAGCAGGTCAACCACTCATCTTTGATTCAGTGGAGACAAACTTTGGAAACGGATACGACAACACAACCGGAATATTCACTGCTCCAACTTCCGGTTTATATGTGTTCACATAGACCTTGCTTGCAGCTAGTATGCATGTTGCTGGAACCTCTGGAGATTATGGCGAAATGGTTGGGGTATTAAAACAAAACGGTATTGCGAAAGGATGGATTGTTGCTGATACTGAAACAGAGTATGATGCAGGTGCTGGCACTGGCTTTGTTTTGTTGAGTGTAAAAGAAAAGGACAAAATACAGATTGTCGTTGGACCTTGGGACGGTCATGGTTCAATGCGCAGTGATGGCCGTGATGGCCGAACTACGTTCTCTGGATTCCAGATCATCTAATTGCATCTGATTACAACTGTGGCGAGACTAACTTTACAACTAGAAGCATAGATCTAGACTCTATTCAGTCTGCCATTTACTCGATTGAATTACCTTTCCCTATTCTAAGATCAGCAAATCCTATGAATGGAAATTTGTTTGCCGAAACGCCTTCATGTAAATATTTTGAATGCCTCTATTTTACTATATAATACATGTACCGATAATAAAAATAAACTCATTGTTTAGTTCCATAATGAAATATGCTAATTTACGAAAATGTAGATATGAGGCTATAAACACTACACTCTTGGAAAAATTCAAACTACGGAATTGTATAATGACATAACACACTGTAAATCCAGAACCGTAACTCTATGGAAAGATATTGGGACACACTAGAGAGCTGCAGATCCACCCCTTATAAAATCCTTCGATTTACGGCGCATTAAAATCTACACAGAGTTTAGGCTTTCTATCGCTGATTTATTGACGTCTCAAAAACGTAATATAAAAATCTTTCAAATATATTCGCACAATACTTTATGAATTTGGGAAAATGCCTATTATGTTATGGTCGACTTTTAGCTGGGTCCTGGCACTATACGACTAAGACGAATGTTTGAGCATGGCAACATACCATTACATAGAATGTGTAGCATTATATATCATTTCTAAAATGATTTTATTTACCCCAATTAATAAACTGAAGTCCGTGATACCTCCAGGTGACTAAAAATTTCAAAACCGTCTGCACTTTCATTTATCACAGCAATTTTGACCGTGTCGCTAACTTCCCAAATCAACGTCATTATTATCAATCGGCAAACACCTGTGTTAATGTGATTTGGATAAAAATGGAAATAACAAGACATTTTCTCTTTATGAAGACTTGTTATTATAGTCTTCCGGATGTACTCTAGGTTTGATCTTAAGTCATGATCAAAACATCAGGATTTTGCGAGGGGTCACGAGTTTTAGAGTGCATATTTGGTTTTTTATTTTTCAAAACATAAGTGTAAGTGTATCCGATAAACAGAGAAATGTTTTATATGATTTTATAGATAATCAAACGACAAAACTGATCGCTGTATAATCGATCAATTGAATAACAACCGGACAACTGGCCACCCCTGACATGCCATTTTCTGAGGTTCCTTCTTTATCATTTAGGGTTAGGGCTTCTCTAGATAAGATTTCAAAAGTCTATTTTATTAGGTAAAGCGAGATCTTTGAAAAAGTGTATTTTGTTAGATAACATCTACTCTAGTTTACAAGGTGTAGCGCGCTGATCGTATAAACTTACGATATTTATGATGTACATGTACCTGAACTAGAAATTGAGGCGGACACTCTCCGTCATTTCATATTTCACAGTATACAGGCATCCGTTTAAACATATTTGAAAACAAAATAAAATATTCTATTTCAAAAATGACGAAACTCAAATGATTTGAACAGTAATGTTTTCAATAAATATTTTTGAAAGCCCTTTTTCGTGGCGTTCATCTTAAAGATCACCATCCAGCATATTCTTAAAGTGTCAAAAATCACATGTAAAATGGCACATGTCGCGACTATATGACCTTCAAAACACGATCGTAGTGAAGGTAGTCACAGAGTAAATTCTTTAGATAAAATGATACGATCCCATCTCTGCGTCAGTCCCTAATTATCATATACTGGTGTATCACACACATACCATCATCTTTCAAACTGGGGGAGGGGTAGCTGTCTTTAAAATTTGATGTAAGGAAATAAAAAAAGTTCAAAATTCCAATTGGAGGCTTCGTTTCTGCTATGTAAATGGCTTCAATTTGTCATTTCAATCTTTACATTCTTCCATTTTCACTACCTGTCACCACTGTTATAAAACAGTTGTTTTGGAACAGAGGGATAATTCGCTATTGTATCTTATTTTGTAAAGGAAATTCACGGTACAAGTAACAGAAAATGGCCGTTGTAAACATGTGGAGGAGCGGAGGTAGGGACCCTGTTCATGTACGCCTGCAGCATGATTTTCTTATGCATGTAATTCAAGAACGAAAGTATAACATTAACGTGGCATATATTGGGTGGTTTTATTTTAAACTTTACTGTAATTCATTTATCGGTCTTTTTCTTTTTTTTTCAATGGAGCAAAAGCACAATTCTCCATTTTGGAGGCCTAGTAGAGGGAAAAAAATCACATTTAATTCGTTAATTTCTTATTTTCAAAACATCGGAAATTAAACCCTAGAACACAGATAACTAATAGCAAATTGAAAGAAAATTCCTTTATTCGTGTAAATTACGTCATATTTATATACATAGAAATACATTCAAAGCTGTTTGCAGTGGGAGGGAAACAAGAAGTACATATTTAGAAAGAAAATTAAAGGTATGATTATATATATATATATATATATATATATATATATATATATATATATATATATGAAAGGTAACGAACAGTGATCAATCTCATACAACGTACTCCTATAAGCAATACAAAATAGATAGTTGGACAAACACGGACCCCTGGACACATAATTTATATAGATCTGTAAGTAATAAGAAACGACATTGTCCGGTATCACACGCGATTTTCTCTACAGCAACAGAATCCGAGGTCTACATCATTAAATGTACGATGAGATACAAATAAAACTACAAAACTAAAAATTTGAAATTTCACTATTCAAAATAAAATCCCTACCTTGTACACACTAAATCTATATAAAATACCGCATCAGCAGAATTTTTAGCGATGATTTAGTTTTGGCCTTAATAGCGAGAGTGATGAGGCTGTTAAATTAGAATTTCGCAAACAATTTATTCCATATCGGAAGCAATAGTGACCTTTCCTGGAATTATAAAGTCACTAAAATTAGCTGTTGATAAATATATATACCCATTTTAATGGGGGGGGGGGGGCGTTAAATTTGTGTCTCGCTAAAAACAATCCACTTATACGGTACGTGCAAGTAAATTAAAAGATACTGAGCTGAAACGTGTTTGATGTGATTTACACTCGTTATAAATGTTCTACGTAATTATACTAGTACTATGCACCCTTAATTGTGATTTCACCAAATCAATTCTAGTTCCCGTGGCTATCTGTATTTTGTTCTTTGGTTCCTGTCTAAGTGACTCTTGATAAGACTGTAACGCCCCGTGTAAGTCCCCCACAACATGTTGACAGATCCCCAGTATCTGCCAGGCCAAGTCTCTATTGAGCAAAGGTACGTAACTCCCATCATCATAGAGCAGTAGGGTGTGTAGGTCTGTCAGTGCCTGTATATATTGTGACCTGTCACCTAGTCTGTAGTGACATAGGACAGATAACATGTACACGGTCACAAAGGGAGGTAAATGTAAATTTGGCATTCCGTTCATGTTACTGACTTCTTGTTCCAACCTTAATTCTTCAATAGTAAAGGTAAAGTCTTTAAAGAACACAATATTTCTTGCCCAAGCCTTCCTATATTTAGTTAACAAAGACTGACCACCTACCACCTCACTGTATCTTTGTATGTCTACTCTATCGTGATACATGATATGTGGCTGTGAGAGTCTCTGCTTCACTGTATCTGTGACAGTTAACGCTGTTTGATATCTACCGGTATCATACAAATATAACGCTAAATATAAACCATCAGATACACAGCCTAACTTTGAAACTAGACCTAACATGTGAATCATTGACCTCTCAATGGTGTATCTCTTTTTCTTAGACACAAACAAACACTGTGCTTTTAGTGACATGGAAGTTGATACAAGCACATTTATCAACCTATCATGGTATATAACATTCTGACAGGTTGAGAATAACTGATCTATTACATTTAAATGCATCATGTTTGAAAGGAAATCCGATGATGCATAGACCATTCCTCTAGAACTAGCGTTTTCACAATAAGAAGCAATATCAATATATATTTCTGACTTGAGGTAGCTTTCTCCTGTCTGCATTACAAAGTATGGATTGGAGACGGCCGGGATCAGAATCTCTCTGAGAGTGGGACTATGTAACAAGAAGGCGACGCCCATTTTGTAAAATCTTTCTAACTTTTGATACAGGGATATTTGTTGCGCCCCGACAACTTTTCCTGCAAACATGTTGTTCTCCGGAATAAAGAAATTTGGAAGGTAACCGGTATATACACACTGCATTAAGGATTTGAAACAAAACCACACATGTTGAATTAATGTTGATGGTAACCATGGAGTTGAAGAACGCTCTTGAATTCTCCAAAATAATATTGTTTTCATAAAATATGAACACAGTAATTCGTCAGAAATCACTTCCTTCAGAATTATTTTCATAATTCCGTAACAGAGAAACTGGCAATGGTTCATAGAGTACACTAGCTTTTGCTCTGCTTGTGAAAAAGAAATTCTCCACTCCAAGTCTGAGTTTTCATTTGTCTGTCTGTTTGCAATAGGAACAAGATGACATCCTTCATCGATAATAGATTGCAGTACACTACGCGATGGCCATGCGCGAGTCAAACATCTATCAACCCAGGGAAGGGCTGGTAAGGGCCAATGACGGGAATGGAAACACAGCGCGATATCAGTCTCTATAGATCGATAAGTGTAGTTGTGACAAGGACCGTGCAAGTTTTCACCTTCATTTGCTGGATTACTTCCATTCCTTGACTGATGGAACCTCATCCTGAGTAATGAACTTGAAATGTATTCAGTATGGTTTCTCTCCAGTAGTGAGGACATGACAATTCGGTAATTTGACGGTGTGAGTAGTTGTAATTTGGCGAATCCCGGGGGAGTATCAGAGGTCTCCATATAGATCAGTGTATCTCTGGGTGGATGATAAAACGTTGACTGAGACATCTCACATATCACCTTATGATCAGAGTACCATACCATGTAATCCATGTCAGATGATTTAAATCTGAATCCCTCCCTATAACTACCACTCAGCATCGTTCTCCTTCCTTCATATAACTCTGAAGGTTTCCGTATCATGTCCTCCGTGTCCCGCATATCCCTTCTGAAGGTCACTTCTGTCGGTGTCCCTATCTTACGACACACCCCCACATACAGGACGTCTGATACACGGGGAATGTGGTCCATCCTGTAACGATTCTTTAACGTTAATTGACACAATACAATGTCATGCTCACAACCAGTATGTATCACATCCTTCCTCGTACTTTGCGAATTTTATCTATATACAATCGGAAAAACACGTATTCAGCTACTTTTCTTTTGAACATAAATCTGATAAGATCTTTCTATTTATAGATATTTATGCTGTTATCTTTCCACAATCCGGAAGACAAGCCCCTGTGGTTACAATGTAAAATCATAGGCCTAATTTTTTTTGGTTTGGGTTTTCAATCTACATAAGATATTTATATTGATATTAAAATCTAATATTAAATCCTAAAGAGAACATATTTTATATATATCACTATGACCAGTAGAATGTAAGCCTAGACAAATTGTTACTGTAGGTTACAATATAATTAATATTCTACGTTTCAGTACGACTGTGATGTATTTGTAGTTGTAGAGCATTACCAAGCTCATTCAAATAATAAACAATGCACTACTTCAAATGTTAAAGCAAACTCATGAATGAAAGACACATCAAAAGCATATTTATTATGCATTATAGTGTTATTAGCAATATTGAATTTTATAAACAATATCAGATACATGATTACTATCCCAGACGCGGAGACAGAGAGAGGACCTCGACCTAGCCCCCCCCCCCACCCCACCCCCACCCCCCCACCGCTCCCTATATATACACACGAACTGAAATGTATAGGTCCCCTTTAACCCACCGCCTGAAAAAATACTTTAAAGAACTTCATCTCATGGTGCACATTTCTGGATCTGCGCCTATATATATATATATATATATATATATATATATATATATATATATTCAGATGATATATCTATCTCTACAGCCCAGTAGCTAAGTACTTCTTTACTAGCTTGAAAATACAGATGTATATTTAATTGCTGTTACAAAATTTCGAAATTCATTTCAAAATTAAGGATTATCTCCCTCATGCATAGCTCTTATCCTTGGACGAATTTGGCTCCACTTGTCTGGCACGCTGTTTTTGGCTATATTTAGCTCTAAAACTTCATAGTTATTTCGGATTTCAAACAATTCTGTTGAGCATCACTGAAGAGACATTATTTGTCGAAATGCGCATCTGGTGCATCAAAATTGGTACCGTATAAGTTTTACATATATATAATATATATATTTGATAAAGAAAAATTAGAACGCCGACAATAACTCAACCGGTTTCATTTTCAATTTTCAAGAGTTATGACATTGCTTAGTTACACATTATAGATTTAACTATATATATATATATACTGAGACATCTCACATGTCACCTTATGATCAGAGTACTAGAGCATGAAATACAAGTCAGATGATTTAAACCGGAAAGCCTCCCTATAACTACCACTTAGCATCCGTCTCATTCCTTTATATAACTGTGACGGTTTCCGTATCATCTCCACCGTGTCCCATATATCCCTTCTGAAGATCACTTCTGTCGGTGTCCCTATCTTACGACACCCACCCACAAACAGGACTTCTGATACACGGGGAATGTGGTCCATCCTGAAATGATTCTTTAACGTTAATTGACACAATACAATGTCATGTTCACAACCAGTATGTAAAACTTATATATATCACAACCTTCCTCGGACTTTGCGAATTTTATTTATAGACAATCGGAAATACCCGTATTCGGCTACTTTTCTTTTGAACATAAATCTGATAAGATCTTTCTATTTATAGAAAATAAAAAATTACCAGTTACGGCTTATTTATGCTGTTGTCTTTCCACAATCCGGAAGACTAGCTCCTGTGGTTACAATATTAAATCATAGGCCTAAATCCTCTTACTTTGTTTTGTTTTCTCAATCTACACAAGATATTTATATTGATAGAAAATCTAATATTAAATGCTAATGAGAACACATTACACACACACACACACACACACACACACACACACACACATATATATATATATATATATATATATATATATATATATATATATATATATATATATATAACTTATATGGTACCAATTTTGATGCACCAGATGCGCATTTCGACAAATAATGTCTCTTGAGTGATGCTCAACCTAAATGTTTGAAATCCGAAATAACCATGAAGTTTTAGATCTAAATATAGCCAAAAACAGCGTATATATATATATATATATATATATATATATATATATATATATATATATATATATCAGCTTTTCCATCGTCAACTTCCCACATTTATGTAGCAATATTCCATTATCACCTGCATATGGTGTTTATATATCTCAACTGATTCGATATGCAAGAGCTTTTTCTGGGTATAGTCAGTTTTTAAATCGAGGTAAGCTACTGACAAACAAGCTGATGGTACAGGGATTTCAACAGTCTCGATTGAAGTCAGCATTTCGCAAATTCTAAGGTCGTTATAACGATCTAGTTTGTCAATACAACCTCGCATTGGGTCAAATGCTGTCTGACGTGTTTCATACCGATTGTTAAGCCGTTCTTGGCACACTGATTTTGACTGCGGATAACACCGTTTACCTGATCAGGATATGGGGCTCACGGCGGGTGTGACCGGTCAACAAGGGATGCTTACTCCTAGGCACCTGATCCCACCTCTGGTGTGTCCAGGGGTCCGTGTTTGCCCAACTATCTATTTTGTATTGCTTGTAGGAGTTATGAGATTGATCACTGTTCGTTATCTCCACCTTGCATATATATATATATATATATATATATATATATATGTGTGTGTGTGTGTGTGTGTGTGTGTGTGTGTGTGTGTGTGTGTGTGTGTCACTATGACCAGTAGAATGTAAGCATAGACAAACTGTTACTGTAGGTTACAATATAATTAATATTCTACATTTCAGTATTTGTAGTTGTGGAGCATTATCAAGCTCATTCAAATCATGGACAATACAGTACATCAAATGTAAAAACAAACTCATAAATGAAACACACATCAAAAGCATATATATTAGTGTTATAAGCAATATTGAATTTTACAAACAATATCAGATACGTGATTGCTATCCCAGGCGCGGAGACAGAGAGAGGATCTCGACCTAGCCCCCGCTCCCCACATAAACGTACGCACTGAAACGTAAGGTCCCCTTTAACTCACCACCTGAAAAATTAGTTTAAGCGAACTTAATCTCATGTGACACATTTCTGGATCCGCGCCTGTTTATATAAAATTTCTTTTTGTGAACTTGGAATGGGTTATTAGCTCCACCAGTCTGAATCCACTTAATAGAATTCTGATACATTTCGTTTCAATCCTTAAAAAATCACTAAATAGAAACGACTCCCCATCTCTGTTAATCGAAAACAAGTTGGAAATAAAAATATTTCAGTTCTCTACTCCAATCTGCTATGTAAAGGGCTATTACACGATCTGACTTCATTTTATTTACACTGTATGCTTCTCCCTCCATTTTTTGGATTTGTTTACAATTCAACATTATGGAGGACGACAAGTATATTTTACCCATTTACGTTAGCGGCTCTCTGCCATTTGAATATCCGGAGAAGATATGGAAGAACATGGGTGAGACCTTATTTTGGTATAATTCCATTAACCGCGCTGTTTGTTCAGTTGTTAATTTCAACTCCTCAATTTCGTTCCTACCATCTTGAAATCAAACACGTTGAATAAAAATGTCCAACTAAGAATTCCCAACATCTTTATTCCAATGATATATCTAGTTAATTTCTAAATCAATCTAAACTACTTTCGAGTAAAACTTTGGGGAAAATCCACGTGTTATTTGTACTGTATTTAAATTAGTCTTTATGACCTGGTTTTTTGATTGAGAGCATGTCTCTATTCTATCTGACTCCCTCTGACTTCATATCTGTCTTATGATTTTCCTATCTATAAGACATAATTTGTAAGATGTCGCGAGTCAGATCTGAAAAATCAAGGTTCACGGCGAGATCATTTAAATGTGATAAAACGTATGTCTGGATATGTCTGGATATAGACATAAAACAACAGGGCTGCTGACTAATGATATGGTGTTTATAATATTTTATATATAATGTGGCGTTCAGACGGATTTGGTCGCCGACGGCCAGTTAGCTCAGTTGTTGGAGCACCTAGAGATTCCGGGGGCCCGGGTTCGAAACGCGGTCTGGTCAATTACATTTTCTCTCTTCCTGTTATATCTGTTGCCGTAGACCATCCACTGGAACTGACAGATGAAAATGCCTGACCGGGGATGACGATCCGTGATTGATGTCTTCAAGGTGTGAAGACATATAGGGAGGGACAGGTTTGATATCCGGTGGCCAGATAGCACAGTTGGTAGAGCAACTGAATAGAGATTCTGGGGGCCCGGGTTTGAATCTAGGTCTGGTCAGTTGCATTTTATCCCTTCCTGTTATAACTGATTGTATTTTAAATCAGAGTCTTGGATAGACTATAATTAATAATAAAAAAAATTAAAAATCAATTAACGTTACAACTACAAATTTATTTTCCAGTAAATGAAAATACTTTCAATATCACAATATTGATTTTTACTTTTAAAAATCCGAAAATAAAAAATAAAATCTTATACACGACGAGAGGATTGTAAAGGATTTACTAGTGACGCCTCCTCGCAGACCGCTACACCATGCCTGAAGTTAGACAATGTTGACACTGAATATATACAATACACAGTAATTGTATTCGAACTTAAAAAAGAAAACTTTGTAAAATTTCAAGAAATAAACTTACATTTTCAAATAGAGTGGGTATATGGTCTTTCAAAAATTATTTTTATTAAAAACAAAAGAAAAGACGATGTACTCCCTGCAAAAACTGGATTTGAACATTTTATAAATCCAGTTAACTTAACTTGTGTAAGCACTTTGGTAAGTCATTAAATTTGAAATTTGTATTTATTGTGTTACTGTTTTCTCAAATTAGTTAGCATATGATTATATATATATATATCATAAATGTAATAAAATGTGGAATTCTGGCAAATTTTTATTTATTTATTATCTATCTGTCGTTCATGGGCATGTGGTTCATCTTATTCCTCCAGATTCTTTACATATTCAGTTCGATTATATCCATACGCTGCGGTACGTATGTGTTCAATACGAATAAATCAAAGCACTGAAAGTACAGGTAGCCGGGATTCATAATGATAAAATGCTTATTTTACAGGCACTTATGTCACTTAGGAACCTATTTACTATCTTAAAAAACTAAATAGACCCCAGGCTATTTAAATTCTAACGATGTTCTCATTAGTTGGTGTTTTCGAAAGGAGGTATTATATATTCTATTGATACCGGGTATAAATTGATTATTTATTGTTATGAAACAGAAAGCTAATATAAATCTATAAATCTTTAACATATTTATGTATATCTATGCATATCTATGGTTTTGGTTTTTCTACAGCAAGAGGCACATAGGCCACATAACTCATTCAGGAGAGGAATTCTTTTTTCTTTTTTTTTTCTAGTATACATTTTTTTTTTTTTTTGGAGAGAAAAGAACATCACTATAGATGAGATGATTTAAGATTTGATTCATAAAAATAATGTTATTCAAATAGACTGAAGAATTAATATACGGCTCATGCTGCCTTAAAGGTCCACACACGCCAACTTAAGAGTCCATAGATGACCCTTAGGCTGGGAGACAGGTTACTACCGAAAGTAGCGGTTTATTAAATACATTTATAATATTGATTTCAATCACACACAAAAAAATAAACATTGTTACTAAGAATAATTTCATAGTGTGTATTATAAAAAAACATATACAATGTGATGACAGTATGTACACATATACATACACATACATACATATACACACACATATACATACATGTCACAAAACATTACCTAGTTTTTCTATAACATCCATATTTATATTAAATTTATAGTATTTCAAAATTTTACACCAAATTAAAACTTTTTGTTTGATATGGTTCTGTACATTGTATTCCTGTTCATCCACATTTTCTAGTCTACAGAACATCTTATATTTATATATTTTAAGAGCAACAAAAGATATGATATTGTTTAACAATTGTATCTTTCTGTTATTTTTATGATGAAAGCCATTCAATATATCTTTCCATCTAATGTTAACTTTTGTGGTGAGACTTACAATTTTCCAAATGTTTTGTATATTTTTACATTTGAAAATCAGATGTTCAATATTTTCAGTTATATCACATAAAAAACAAATTCCATTTTGCTCTTTCTTCCACTTGCTCAGTATTTACTTGCAGCAAAGTGTATTATTTAACAGTTTATAATTAAATTCTGCAAGATTTTTGTCCAATGCAAATTTGATTTTTTGAATATATATCTGCATCCAATCTTTTTTGTTTATTTCATATTCAGTTTGGATTTTTTTCTGATATATGGGATATATAAATTTACTCTTTAATAAAACTTCATCAAAGATTTTACATTTTATATTATCTAAAATATGATACTCGTTTTTATGAAATAAGAATGTTCTTTTATTTTTTATGTTAACAAACTTTGCCTGATTTTTAAGTTTTTCAATTAGATTTTTGAAGACTGATTTAACAACCTTATATTCACATATATAGTTCGCTTTACAACTTAATGTACTTTTTACATTATTGATTGTTTTGAATTCATGCTAGGGAGAGGAATTCAATAAAACTATATATGAAGATGACGTTATATGAAATGATTATTTTTCTTGAAAGAGCTCTTTAATGCTGTTACCCTGCACAAAACTACTTAAAACTTTGGACCACCATTGTTAAATCAAGACTAAGGAAAACGTTGCTTATGTTGATGCATATACTCCCTTTATTATTATTTTTTTCGTAAATTTAAGTTAATGGAACTGACGACATGTTTTGGAAGAATTATCATTCATAACCCGCGGTGGTTTTACTAGCCTGTGATGGGCAATTAACTGCTGCTTTCACCAAAAACAGTTCAAGTATTCTTGAAATAACTAAAGGCGTTATTTTTTTTTAATTGGAGGTGATAATGTTTTGGTCCGTCTGCTTGATCCGCCCTGCATTACACACGTTACATTAACTTAAAACGTAAGGCATTTGCAGTGGCGGATTTAAGGGTGTACAACCCTAAAATTTTCAAATTTCAGATAAATCGTGGTCTCTTCTTTAGAAAAATGTAAGCGACGAAATAAACATTAATTTCTTGCACTTTTGGAGGAATAAATAACGAAATCTTTTGATTTACTAAATAACTTTTATTGGGAGAACTTCCATCCCCCCCCCCAAAAAAAAAACATTAAAATTTGCGTCATTTTATAGATTTCACCTTGTTAAAAGTGACCGAAAATAGTAATCAAAGGCCTGAAGGGCCTGTGAGTTGACTCACACTTCATTGTCAACTGGAACAGGTAATCTTGAAGGAGCTAGATAGTAGTGATCAAGGATGACGAACACCGTGTGTGTGAGTTCGTATATACATGTACACGCTTCTTTTAGCAGGATTTATACTTTAATGCATCATGTCTGTGTAAAGTGATTAAATTTGACTAAGTCATGCCCCTGCCATTTAGATTACATATTCAACATGGATGTAAAGAGTCATTGCTAATTCATAATGTACAAATGCTAAGAATTGTAGGAAAATCATAATGTAGTCATATAGTACTTTAACTCTCAAATAAGCACCACAATGGCTCTAAGAAGATACCATCCAACAAAACACTTTAGCAAATCAATTCCTTGAGCGTAAACTTTTGTCAATGTTACAATGACTATGCAGTTGACATCTGCAATAAACATCGCTTTTTTTCTGTACTGGTTCTCAGTGTATATTTTGAGAGTTTATTCAGCAATTGGTTGTAAAATTCTATCATCAAAACAATAAAGAAAACAAGAAATGTTTGTCAAACAATACAAACATACAACACCGCCACCTCAAACGTGGTGCAGAATTGAAAAGGGTTATACACATGCATCATTTAATTGATAATAGTGCCAAACTAATTCAAGATGTTGAGCGGACAATATCTTCCTATGTCCAGAATGGACTGACCCTTTGCCTATCAACATGTGACCTAAAATGAATAGGAGTGTTCCATAGGATGTACCAGTGTACCAAGTTTGGTGTCAATCAAACTACTGATTCTTGAAATATAGGAGAGAATATATTACTATGTCCAGTTTGATCCTTGATCTTTCTCCATGCAAGGTGAAGATAACGAACAGTGATCAATATCATAACTCCTACAAGCAATACAAAATAGATAGTTGGGCAAACACGGACCCCTGGACACACTAGAGGTGGGATCAGGTGCCTAGGGGGAATAACCATCCCCTTTTGACCGGTCACACCCGCCGTGAGTCCCATATCCTGATCAGGTAAACGGAGTTATCCACAGTCAAATCAGTGTGCCAAGAACGGCTTAACAATCGGTATGAAACACGTCAGACAGCATTTGACCCAATGATAGGTTTTATTGACGAACTAGATCGTTATAACGACCATAGAATTTGCGAAATGCTGACTTCAATCGAGACTGTTGAAATCCCTGTACCATCAACTTTTTTGTCAGTAGCTTACCTCGTTTAAAACTTGTTTGTCAGTAGCTTACCTCGATTTAAAAACTGACTAAACCCAGAACAAGCTCTTGCATATCGAATCAGTTGAGATATATAAACACCATATGAAGGTGATAATGGAATATTGCTACATAAATGTGGGAAGTTGACGATGGAGAAGCTGAAATCATCCCGTTTGTCATACAGTTGAGTTGTCAGTTTGCCGTTAATGTCTACTTTCAATAAAATATCTAAGTATGAAGCAGAAGTGGACGATTCTGTGGTGTCCCTTATTTCGAGCTCACAGGGATATATCAAATCAACATATGAATGAAAGCTATCATTGTTAATAGACAAAACGTCATCGATATATCTAAAAGTCGAATTAAAGGTCACAGCGAGAGATTTTTCTTCTCATGTAGAAGTTTTTGAATAAATTCTGCTTCATATGAATATAGAAACAGGTCAGCTAACAAAGGAGCACAATTCGTGCCCATAGTAATTCCAACAGACTGTTGGAAGACCTGATCACCAAAGGTCACGAAGATAATGTCAATGAGGAACTCTAGCATATTTTTTATTTCAACTTCAGAATACTTGTGCGTGGAATCAGAGTGGTGTTTAACAAAGTAAGTTTTTGAATAACTGATCACTAGATATGAATATTTCCGTTTTCCGTTTTTGTTGAAGAAGCAACTGTCTATGATGTCAAAAAGTCTAGTCTTTAATTTACCGTGAGGAATGGTCGTGTATAGTGTTGAAAAGTCATAGGTTTTAATGCTATTGATTTGGGGAAAATTCTGTGATTTCAAGTTTACTAAAAGTTCTTTAGAATTTTTTAGAATCCACATTTGATTAACACCACTTCTGGCATCTGTAGTCGCACAGTAAGTTTGAAGTTTCTCCTTCACAGCTGTTAACACTTTCGTGAGGAGCAAAGATAGGGGCTTGGTAGAGCACTTACTAGATCCAGCAATGTATCTTTGTTTGTAAGGGTTTTTATGTAGTTTAGGAATCCAGTATAGGTATGGTAACTCATAGTCATTCGACCCATTGACTGGAATATTAAATGTGTCTAAAACTGAAGCATGGTTTTGAAGAATTTCGTCTTTTGAAAAGGCAGTTGGAGTATAAGTATGATTACCAAAAGTGGAATTAATGCCAAGTTCGTTTAAAATACAGTTGTAATAATGAGCCTTACAAACAAAGACAATGTTGTTACTAGCTTTGTCAGCTGGAACCAAAACATATTCCTCATGTAACCTATCTAATTCTTTTATCACTTCTGGTTTACTAAACACAGAAGGATAGATGGTACGTACTTTTGTTTTCATGTGTCTAATGCGGGGATTTTAATATCCCTCTTATGCTTTTAACCCATTCTGACAATGTATCAAGTTCTTCTTTTTCATATTTAGCCCATCGCCTGGCATAATCTTCGACAGAACTCATAATAGAAATGAAGTTCTGTCGCCAATTAAAAGACCGAGGTTCTCTGTATTTAGGACCTTTAAGAATAAGTGATTTGAGGTCCTCATTTTCAACTATATCAACATCACCAGTAATGACATGTCCAGCTGGACTGTAGTTGAAAGAAGATGAAGAACAAGAACATGTTGGTGGATTACGTATAAGATGGTCTATATCTAAGAACTGCAAAGTTTGTTTATAATTAAAAAGTTTTGATGCAGTAGTAGAAGTATAGCTGTAGGAAATACAGGGTGTAGACTTAAACTTGAAATAAGTAGGAATACACGACTGAACCCTTTTATGACGAAGAATGTTGCTTATGTTGACGGCATCTATTCCTTTGTTTGTAAATTTGAGCTTAAGAAACTGACGGCATGATCTGGAAGGAATATCATCCATGGTCCGTGCTGGTTTATAGAGCCTGTGGTAGGCAACATCCATAATCATAGAGTTCAGTCTATATTCAGGTGTTGAAAAATCCAAGTATAGACTAGCCATAGCTTCTTCAAATAACGTATGTAAAACCCTCAATGGAATAGAGTAAAGTTTTGTACGAAATCAAAAGAGGTCATCTACTTCTTAAGATGTACCTGTGTTCCAAGTTTGATGTCTGTCAAGCAAAGGGTTCTCGAGATATTGAGTGGACAGTATATTCCTATGCCCATTTTGACCCATGATCTTTACGCATGTGACCTTAGAAGTCTTAGGGGTCATTTACTTCTTAAGATGTACGAGTGTTCCAAGTTTGATGTCTGTCAAGCAAAGGGTTCTCGAGATATTAAGCGGACAGTATATTCCTAGTATGTCAAGAATGAACTGACTCCTCATCTTTTAACCTAAAAATCAATAGGGGTCCTCTTCTACTCATAACCAACCTATCGTAACGATCAAATGAATGGTTCCCAAGATATTGAACGAACATGTGGTCTGCCGACCGACAAGTGCAAAGCAATACCCCCCCCCCCTTCTTCTCTGAAATTTCTTTGAAAGTGGGCAAAAGTAATTGTTTACAGAATTTCATATACAGTCACATGAATTTAGAAATATGACTGAAATGGGTTTCCGTACTTCGGAAAAACGTAAATACGGACTATTATAATTATATTTATGGGCTTCCATAATTCTACCCTTAAAGAAAAAATACAATCTGAATAATGCATTATGCTTATTTATTTACACTCGTATTTAACCGAATATAATACGCACTTTAAAAAAAACAATTATGAGAAGGGGTACGTATTACATGTAGATACCACTAACGATTTTTGACTCATTTTGTTATAGTCAATGCAATGTGCACTTAATTTTTCGCGATGTTTACCTATTTAAAAGCGTAAAATTGTAGAACATTTTATGCTTACATCCTGTAACTAATTATTATAAACGGTCAACTAAAATTTATTATCATGCAATTTTTAAAACTGCCCTGATATTATGATACCATGTCTAACGCATGTGTTGTGTACACGTCCTTTGTCACTTGCTTTTGTCAGATTTCTGCATGTTGCACGTTTTTCATGGGTCTGGGATTATGCGATTACTTTTGTATTTTACTTTTGTATTTTCACTTTCCTTTTGCAGTGAACGACTGATGTAATTATCAATCTAAATGCGACGAAATTTTAGAGGGTTATGTTTGAATTCTTCATTTAGTAACAATTAAATTACTGGCTTTGATTATTGATATGTTTACAATTACCGAGAGGAGTCGTTATACCGCATCTTGATACGTCATTTTTCGAAGCTTTGGTGATGTTTTGATTACAACACATTGAACGCTCGTATCGACTATTTAATTGATATGAACTTTAAACAAAGAAAATATCGAGTATGTTAAAACTTTATTGCTTTAAATTCTAGTAGGTGCTCTGCTGAAATTAACATTATTTCCCCGAAAATACTGCTATGTAGTGTGTATAAGGACAAGATTGCCATTTTCTTATATTTACTTTCTTTACTAAAAAATATTTACAAGTTATTTGTTGAACATGTTTACGAATCAATTTTTGTAGTTGATATATCTAAACACACGCCACATGTTTAATAAAAAAAATTACAATCGCCTGTGACACTTATTGACTTAGTTTGCTTACATGATGTATTCATGCGCACTATTTATAGTTTCTTTAAACGTATTGAGGGGACTCATTTAAACTACATTGTTATAAGAATGTCAACATACATGTATGATATGTCTTCAAAACTTAATGAAGCTGTCCAAAAAAGCGAATGAATTTTTTGAAGATCTTTGTGCGCGGGATTTATTTGCTGTCGGAGTAAGAATAAACAGGAAGTTTGTGAGCCTCTGAAAATCCACATAAATTTAATTAAAAGAAGCCGTTGACCGCAAGGAGAAAAATCAAAGGCCTGAAGGACCTGAGAGTCGGCTCGCACTTCAGTGTAAACTGGAGTAGGTAATCGTCAAGTAGCAAGATAGTAGTAATCTAGGAAGAAGAACATCGTTTATGTATGTTTGCGTGTGTACACGCTTCGTTTAGCAGGATATACTGTACTGACTCTCATTGTATATTTTAGAGGTATTCAGCAACTAGACGTAAAACACTACTATCAAAACAAAAAAAGAAAACAAGAAATGTTTGTCAAACATATATTCCCCATGGTGCAAAATTGAAAAGGGCTATACATATGAATCATTTAATTGATAATAGTGTCAAATCAATTCACGATATTGAGTGGACAATATCTTATGTCCAAAGTGGACTGAGCATGTGAACTAAAACTAAATAGGGGTCAACTACTCCTTAGGATGTACCAGTATACTGCGTTTGGTCAATCAAGCAACTGATTCTTGAAATATAGGAGACAATATATTACTATCTCCAGTTTGACCCTTGACCTCTGACCAAGTGAACCTAAAATCAATAGGGGTTATTCACTCCTTAAGATTTACCAGCATACCAAGTTTGATGTCTGTCAAGCAAAGGGTTCCCAAGATATTGAGTGGATAATATATTCCTATGTACAGTTTGACACTTGACCTTTAACCAAATGACCTCAAAATCAAGAGAAGTCGTCTGCTTCTTCGGATGTGCAAGTGTTCCAAGTCTGATGTGTGTCGAGCAAAGGGTCATTAAGATATTGAATGAATTATATTCCTATGTTCAGAGTGGATTGACCCATGACCTTTTGACCTGAAAATCGCTTTGGGTCCTCTTCTACTCATAACCAATCGAATTGCAAGTTGCACATGGAACTCTGGGTAGAAAATGTATAGTGTGAGTACCACACGGAACTCTGGGTAGGGAATGTGTAGTGTGAGTAGCGCACGGAACTCTGGGTAGAGAATGAAATACTGACTGTTGCAATGACGTTAATGGGCTTCCATACTTCTACCCTTAAAATACAATCGGAATAATACATAATTATGTTTATTACACCCGCATTTAACTCAATATAATACGCATATTGCTTACATCCTGTAACTACCGTAATTATTATGAAATAGCGAATTAAAATTCATCATCGTGCAATTCTAAAAAAAAAAAAACTGTCATGATATTACAATACCGTGACAAGCACTTGATTATGTCAGATCTTTCTCTCTGTGGCTTTCTGCATTTTGCACGATTTCCATGGATTTGAGAATATGCGATTACTTTTAACTTTCCATTTGCAGTAAACGACTGATGTACTAAATACGGCAAAATTTCGGATTGTTATGTTTGAATTCTTCATTTAATACAGATCGATCAAATCATTGGCTTTAATAATTATGATGTTTATAATTACCAATGAGGCCGTTATATTGCACCTAGGTACAGCATCTTTCGCAGCTATTACAATACAATGAACACTCGTTCGATAAATTTTGAAGTTCAAACAAGGAAACTATCGAGTCTGTTAAAACTTTATTGCTACAAAATATCGTGCTTTGCTGAATTTAACATTATTCGGTGAAGGTGACCGATTTGTAGTATGTATAACGAATGCTGCTTAGTCGAACTGTGATATTTACAAACTGTACGTGTATTGTCTATCTCACAGCAGTAGATTCCCGCAGAAACAGTCAAATGGTTTAGGCTTTTACACACTTTCGATGAGGCCTCGATAGGGAGTATAAATCGGTCGTAACAGACCCATTGTATTTTCAAATATTTACCATGCTTTTCAACCCCAGAAAGTGAGATATTTACTTTCTTTACTATAAAATATTTACTTACACTATTTGTGTCATGTTTACGGATGAATCTATCATTTGTAGTTGATATATCTGTGCACATGTCACATGTTCAAGTACAATTGCCTGTGACACTTAATTTGCTTACCTCATGTATTCATGCGCACAATATATAGTTTCTTTAAACGTATTGAGGGGACTCATTTAAATTACATTGTTATAAAAATGTCAACATATGGTATGTGTTCAAAACAATGAAGCTGTTCAAAAAAAGAAAATCAAATCTTTGAAGATCTTTATGCGCGGGATTTATTTGTTGCTCTCGATGTAAGAATAAACAGGAAAGTTTGTAAGCCGCTCAAATCCGGTTTTAGAAGACGCTGCTGACTGCAAGGAGCACCTCGCTTGGTGAGCTGACTCAAAAAACTTTTTCAGCTACGAAACTTTCGTACACAAAACTTCTTTCGTGTTCAAGAAAGATCAACTTATCATCAATAGATAAGACTTCATTTGGATTTTTAAAAAAATACTTTTTCACCTAAACAGTTTGTTTTCCAAGCATTTATTTCCGTCCATCATGCACAAAGGTTTGATTTTGTCAAATGAAATACCTGTGCAGTATGTATTCAGCTCTTTTGATATTTTAAGGCACGAAGAGTTCACACAAATGTCAAAACCGAACAAAATCGTGTTGGATTTTTTAATCTCCTATTTGTATTCAGTTAATACAAAAAAGTTAAAATACGGAAAATTATCTCGAACATTATTACTATACAGCCTCTTTTTTTTTTTTTTCCATTCTTGCATCAACAATAACACTTATCTTATTTTGTGCTCTCTTAACAATAGATAAAAGGGAAAATGCAGAAAAACAATCTAATCCAGTGTAGAAACTAACTTTCAAAGCATTTGCAGAGGATAAAGGTTATCGGTTGAGGGCTTGAACACGCATCATACAGGATTGCAAGGCTAGGGTGCTTACAACTTCGGATGCATTTTTAAAGAAAAACAAAACGATAGTTACGTCATTTAGAAATACAATCGCATATATATATATAGTGATGTAAGCGGGGTTGAACTGAGTCAAAGAGTGTTTACGTAGAAAAGAAGACCATGCTTTTCTTTTATTTGTTGCTTGTATCCGTGTTTGCAACAACGCTAGCCATGAGTGTACAATGGCATGGAAAGGCAGATATCGTTATAAAAAACATCACGGATTTACATACAAGTAGTAACAAAATAGATTACTTAAAAAAGTCCTTTTGAACCAAGAATTGGCTCAAAAAGTGCAACTCGTGCAAAATGTTGTACAAGTTATGAATGATGTTCAGACTTTGAAAAACGAGGTCGACCGTCTGAAAACGGAAAACTTGGATCTTAGGATGGAAGTTGGCAACGTTTCATCAAAAGTCGTGACTAGAGTAAGTAACATTGATATCTTAATTAATAAAAATGTTATAAAACTTCTTATTTCGCAAACAAAATTGATTTGTAAACTTTAAATCATTACTTTTTAATGAAGTTAGATATTCTTAAAACATTACCCTGAAGCAAATATCGCAATGGAACAAAATGCGATTCTTAATTCATTGTATTATTCACTGATAAGACAATTCCACATTACACTGTACAACGTTTATTATTATTTTTCTTCAGGAAATTGTAAATCATTGAACAGTAAATATAATTTCCCGTTTTCAGACTGCACACAGAACCCGCAATATACGAACAAGAGAACACCTACAGCCTTTTGTGCCTATTTTTCTAAAAATTTCAAATCCCCTCCAGCAGGTCAACCACTCATCTTTGATTCAGTAGAGACAAACTTTGGAAACGGATTCGAGAGCACAACCGGAATATTCACTGCTCCATCTTCCGGTTTATATGCGTTCACGTGGACCTTGCTTGCAGCTGGTACCCATGTTGCTTGTTCCTCTGGGGATTATGGCGAAATGACCGGGATATTAAAACCAAACGGTATTGCAAAAGGATGGGTAGTTGCTGATACTGAAACAAAGTATGATTTAGGTGCTGGCACTGGCTTTGTTTTGTTGAGTGTGAAAGAGGGAGACAAAATACAGATTGTCATTGGATCTTGCGACGGTCAAGGTTCAATACGCAGTGATGGTAGTAATGGCCGAACTACGTTCTCTGGATTTCAGATCAGCTAATTACATCTGATTACAACTGTGGCGAGACTAACTTTACAACTAGAAGCATAGATCTAGACTCTATTCAATCTGCCATTTACTCGATTGAATTCTAATATCAGGAAATCCTATGAATGGATATTTGTTTGCCGAAACGCCTACATGTAATATTTTGAATGCCTCTATTTTACTATATAATACAAGAACCGATAATAAAAATAAACTCAATGTTTAGGTCCATAATGAAAAATGCTAATTTACGAAAATGTAGATACGAGGCTATAAACACTACACTCTTGGGAAAAAAATCAAAGTAATATGCTAGAGTTCCTCATTGACAATATATTCGTGGTCTTTGGTGATCAGGTCTTCCAACAGTCTGTTGGAATTCCCATGGGCACGAATTGTGCTCCTTTGTTAGCTGACCTGTTTTTATATTCATATGAAGCAGAATTTATTCAAAAACTTCTACGTGAGAAGAAAAAATCTCTCGCTGTGACCTTCAATTCGACTTTTAGATATATCGATGACGTTTTGTCTATTAACAATGATAGCTTTCATTCATATGTCGATTTGATATATCCCTGTGAGCTCGAAATAAAGGACACCACAGAGTCGTCCACTTCTGCTTCATACTTAGATATTTTATTGAAAGTAGACATTAACGGCAAACTGACAACTCAACTGTATGACATACGGAATGATTTCAGCTTCTCCATCGTCAACTTCCCACATTTATGTAGCAATATTCCATTATCACCTGCATATGGTGTTTATATATCTCAACTGATTCGATATGCAAGAGCTTGTTCTGGGTATAGTAAGTTTTTAAATCGAGGTAAGCTACTGACAAACAAGTTGATGGTACAGGGATTTCAACAGTCTCGATTGAAGTCAGCATTTCGCAAATTCTATGGTCGTTATAACGATCTAGTTCGTCAATATAACCTCGCATTGGGTCAAATGCTGTCTGACGTGTTTCATACCGATTGTTAAGCCGTTCTTGGCACACTGATTTTGACTGCGGATAACTCCATTTACCTGATCAGGATATGGTACTCACGGCGGGTGTGACCGGTCAACAGGGGATGCTTACTCCTCCTAGGCACCTGATCCCACCTCTGGTGTGTCCAGGGGTCCGTGTTTGCCCAACTATCTATTTTGTATTGCTTGTAGGAGTTATGAGATTGATCACTGTTCGTTATCTTCACCTTGCATAGTACACTGTAAATCCAGAACTGTAACTCTATGGAAAGATATTGAGACAGACTAGAGAGCTACAGATCCACCCCTCATGAAAACCTTCGATTTACGGCGCATTAAAATTTGCACAGCGTTTAGACTTTCTATCGCGGATTTCTTGACGTCTCAAAAACGTAATATAAAAATCTCTCTAATATATTTTCGCACAATACTTGTGTGCAGATATGCAGAAATGAATTTGGAAAAATGCCTATTATCTTATGGTCGACTTTTAGCTGGGTCTTGGCACTAAACGACTAAAAAGAATGTTTGAGCATGGCAACAAGCTATTACATAAAATGTATAGCATTATATATCATTTCTAAAATGATTTTATTTACCCCAATTCATAAACTGAAGTCCGTGATACCTCCAAGTGACGGAAAATTTCAAAACCGTCTGCAATTTCACTTATTACAGCCATTTTGACCGTGTCGCTAACTTCCCAAATCAACGTCATTATTTTAAATGACAAACGTCTGTGTTAATTCGATTTGGATTAAAAAAAAAAAGAATTAGAAAGACATTTGTATCTTTATGAAGACTTGTTATTTTAGCCTTTCGGACGTACTCTAGGCTTGAGCTTGAGTCATGATCAAAACATCGGGATTTTACGAGGGGTCACGAGTTTTAGCGTGCATATTTGGTTTTTTATTTCTTAAAACATTAAGTGTTAGTGTATCCGATAAACAAAGAAATGTTTTACATGACTTTATAGATAATCAAACGACAAAACTGGTCGCTGTATAATCGATGAATTGAATAACAACCGGACAACTGGCCGCCCGTGACATGCCATTTTCTGAGGCTCCTTCTTTATCTTTGAGGTTAGGGCTTCTCCAGATAAGATTTCAAAAGTTTTTTATTAGGTAAAGCGAGAGATTTGAAAAAGTGTATTTTGTTAGATAACATTTGCTCTAGTTTACAAAGTGTAGCGCGCTCATCGTATAAACTTACGATATTGATGTTGTACAAGAGCTAGAAATGGCGGCGGACACTTCCCTGTCACTTCATATTTCGCAGTATACAGGCAACAACAATTATGTAAATAATTGCATTTATGTGTTGAATGCTGTTTTTTTTTTTTTTGCATGTAAATGTTAGTAAGTTAATATACTTTTTGTATTGTTTGATTTTTCTTTATATGTAATGTTACTGGTCTTCTCTCAGGTCTTGCAGGTGTCAGGTGCATTATTATGTAATTTTTCCCAGTTCTGCAGTTGCGGCAGACTTGTTACGCAATTCCGAAATTTTCCATGGCCAAATCTTACCCCATTGTCTGATAACAGCCAATCAAAATTTATTATCGTTGTCACGTGTTCTGATGCTGTCGGTAACTGACCAGTCAGCCTTGGGTCATTCTCGCTTCATCGAAGCTATTGATAGCCTAAAAAAATTTGGCACAGTAATTGAATAAAACAAATTGAACTTAAACGATTTCTGGAAAATCGGCGTCATAATCATTGTAAGTGCTTTGCAACGCATTATTGTGGGTTTTAGTGAATATGATCGACTATCATTTTGAGCTGGTTCCGGTCGGGGTACAACTTAATCTCAGCGAGATTCGTCGAGGCTGAATATTTGGACTGACGCCTCTTCCGAATCTCAGACCAGTGTCACATAAAGTGATTCGGGAAATCTTGCCTGAACTTCGACCGCTTGTTGTGATTAAAATGGGTTAAATTAAACTTCTTGTCCGCTTCAACTTTTCGCCTTAGACATCCTATTAACTCCCTATCACAATGAAACATGCATTTCTTACCTTTACAAGGTGTAAATCCCACAGTAATTCAAGTTGGCTATTTTCGAAGCCATTGCAAACGGCCACCATTTCATATTTTACCTTCTCAACACTGGAGAGTTCCGATATACTACTTCATGACAATTTGTACTATGATTGAAAATACAGAACTTACTGGTTGACAATTACTTTGTACAAAGCATTTAAGCATAAAAATTAAAAGTAATAAAAAGAAAACTGTGTAATATTTAATCAATCTATTTGAAGGCGTCCTAAACTATCGGAACTCTTCAGTGTTGAGAAGGTAAAATATGAAATGGTGGCCGTTCGCAATGGCTTCGAAAATAGCCAACTTGAATTACTGTGGGATTTGCACCTTGTAAAGGTAAGAAATGCATGTTTCATTGTGATAGGGAGTTAATAGGATGTCTAAGGCGAAAAGTTGAAGCGGACAAGAAATTCAATTTAACCCATTTTAATCGCAACAAGCGGCCGAAGTTCAGGCAAGATTTCCCGAATCACTTTATGTGACACTGGTCTGAGATTCGGAAGAGGCGTCAGTCCAAATATCCAGCCTCGACGAATCTCGCTGAGATTAGGTACAACAATGAACGCAATAGACGTGTGTGTGGTAGGACATTCTTATATCCGAAGACTCAAGGAGTATTGTGCTCGGACAGGGACTGGAAATTTGGATTTGGATCCATGTGCATTCAATATCACTTTCAGAGGCAAAGGAGGACTGAAATCGAGGAGATGTGATTCGCGCTCTGAACTTCTATGTTTTGACATTGTCCCTGATATTGTGTTTTTGCAAATCGGCGAGAATGATATTGCTGCAACTACGAACAGTAAGAAATTAGCTGAGGATATAATTTCAATCGCGCAATATCTTTGTGATGGAGTCGGGGTCAGATTAGTCATCATTGGCCAGTTGATTCGCCGCATGCAATTTGCGTCATGTAGATACTTCAATATCACGGTGATAGAGACGAATCAACATTTGAAACAGCTAAGTGACCCCCTGTGTAGTATCCATTACTGGAGTCATAGAGGGTTTTGAAATGACCTGCATTATCTCGGCCCAGATGGTGTCCATTTGCTCTGTACCCCCGACGAGGATCAGCCCATGAGAAAATATCGCCGCAGTATCAGGAATGCGGTGATACTGCTTTCAAAACTTATAAGGCCAGTATAATCTATAACCATGATATGTTTGCCTTGCATTTGTTCAAAATTTTGGACATCTAGACAATTTTAATTTCACTTTGGTAGTGCAAATATACACTATTACATTGAAATTCATACTGTACTCATTAAAGCAATTTATAGAGATGTACAGACATATTTTTCAGAGTAGCTATGAAGGAAACAAACACTTGATTCTACACATAAGCAAAACAGATAATAGAATATCTATTAGTCAAAGTATGTTGTTATGGCCCTATGTATACATCTGATATGTAAAGTAAGGCATTTAATGTTGCCTTATAAGATAGGTCTGTGTTAATCAGTTTATCCAATGAATGATTGATTGGAATGTATTGGGAGTCATAAGTACTTTGTTATTTACATGTGTGGTAGGTCAGAGTTAATTTGGGGATCAGAGTTACCCTCTTAGTTTGTGAGTTTCAACATGTATTAGGAGTCTGAGCTACTCTGGTATTTACATGTTTCAAGATGTATTAGGCTTTGGAGTTACTCTGGTATTTTACATGTTTGTGTGGGTCAGATTTACCCAGTATTTGGGGATCAGAGTTATCCTTGTTGTTAGATTTGCAACATGTAATTAGGAGTCAGAGTTACTCTGTTATTTGCATGTTTCAACATGTAATTAGGAGTCAAAGTTACTCTGTTATTTACATGTTTGTATGGGTCGGAGTTACCCTCCATTTGTTAGAATTGCAACATGTAATTAGGAGTCAGAGTTATTCTGTTACTTACGTGTTGGTGTGGGTCAGAGTTACCCAGTTTGGTTGGAGACAATTAACCTAAATTTTGGTCTAATTTGAACATGTTTTTTATTAAGGAGTCAAGGTGCTCTGTTATTGCCATGTACATGGAATTTGGTCAAAGTTTTCTTATAGATACTTGGATAATTTCAACATATATAGTAGGCAGAGCTATTTGTCACTGGAACATTTTGTGGGATGTACTCTGTTTTTGTTTTAATGTACATGTATACATGTACATGTAAGTCAGAATTTTCTCATAAAACTGTCAGTATTGTGTCATCTCTTGAAATGACCATTTTATCTATATGTAGAATTTACAAATTTTTTCTGGTTCTTGGTATTTGACAGTCTTCTAGCCTGCATTGTTGTGAAAATTTTCCTAATTTGGTACAGTCGATGTTATTTCTTATTATCTTTTCCTCAGGAACAATGCCACCAAAGAAAAGAAATAAGAAAGGTGATTCCTCGGTGGGAGAGCAGTACAACTCCTCTGTTGCCATGAACGCAAGGAAAAGGCGAAAACAAACAACCCATCAAGAGCAAGACACTGTGACACAGAGTGTAATGCCGAACATTGACTATGCTTTACTGGCAAAACACATTCTCGAATAACAAAAAGTGCCAGCCAGTGAGACTGGACTTGCTGAGGCAAACCTTGTAAGCCAAGAGGAAGCAACAGCACCTACCAATCTTGGCACAAAGCCAGAATCCACCAGTGGGCTACTGAACCCTGCAACAAATTCAATTTCTACTGAGGGTACTCTACAAGCTAGTGCCATGGTCCCAGCTTCTGCACTTGGAGCCCTTCTGGACAATGTGTTCACAGGTGAGCCAGCAGGCAGAAATTCTGATAACAATTCACAAATACAATTAACAGATAGTGTGCCTCTTGGGGCTATTGTTTCGGCTAAGCTAAAGCTCAAAATTTGGAATAATGAATTTGTTGACTTGAAATTTCTTTTACCCAACTCAACTGAAGAGCCCCTTTCCATTATGGTAAAATCTGGTAAAATTGAACTTCAACAAGCATCAACAAATAAAAACCCAATTACAATCCATCAGTGGACAGATGCTTTTCTGATATTTATCAGCATATACTTGCAAAAATTCCCTCAAGAGGCAAGCAATCTGTTAAAATACATGTATCAAATTCGTGAAATAAGCAAGCTCCATGGTGATCAAGCTTGAAGGAATTATGATGAGTCATTTAGGAGAATAAGAGAGACATCTTTATTACCATGGGAAAGAGTAGTAACAGAATTAAGGTTAAAGGCAGCATCTATGGGGATTAGGTATTCAAACAAATCGCAAGGGAGTTTTGGAAAACGTCAGCCCTTTCGTCCCAGATATTGCTTTGCATATAACAAAGGGCAAAAGTGTATATCCCACCCATGTAAATTTTCCCATACCTGCCAAGACTGTAACGGTCCCCACCCACGATTACAGTGCACAAGCATACGGTCTAACTCCACCTCCTCAATCAGAACTGACAATGGCCCTTCCAACACCAGTAAACCCAGTAAGTCTCAAAAATGAATTACAAGGTTATGACAAAGAAAAATTAAATTTTCTAGTTTCAGGCTTCACATCTGGTTTTCGTTTAGGATGTGTAAAAACTCCTTCCATTCACCTTCCTCACAATCACAAATCAACCCGTGAACACCCAGAAATTGTTGAAGACTACAATAATTCGGGTTTAAATAGACAAAGAATTTTAGGCCCATTTCCGCATCCGCCATTAACACATTTTAAGACTTCTCCTCTAGGGGTGGTTCCTAAATCTGAACCAAACAAATTTCGGATCATTCATGATCTTTCTTTTCCAGCCCAGGATTCAGTAAATTCAAACATTCCTAAAGAATTTTCGGAAGTTCATTATGATTCAGTTGACACTGTAGTTTCACTTGTACGTCAGTTTGGGAAAGGTTGTCTTATGGCTAAATCTGATATTAAGGATACTTTTCGTATTATACCAGTGAGCCCTGATGATTATCACCTTTTGGGATTTACATGGCAAGGTCAATTTTATTATGAACGGTGTTTGCCTATGGGGGCTAGCAGCGCTTGTCAAATATTTGAGCAGTTAAGTACAGCTCTTCAATGGGTAATGTTGAACAAACTGAAGGCTGCGGGCATGTCTCATATTTTGGATGATTTCTTTTTCATCGGACCCCCCAACTCGGAAAAATGCAAAAATGATTTGGAGAACTTTTTGGCCTTGTGTGGCAGAATTAACATTCCAATGAATAGGGAAAAAACCTTCTGGCCAGTGACATGCATTACTATGTATGGTATTGAAGTAGATTCCATCGATATGGTGAGTCGCCTTCCACTAGATAAACTGAAAAAATGTAGAAATTTAGTGCGTCAATTTAGAAGTAGAAAGAAAGTTGCATTACGAGAACTCCAATCATTAATTGGAGTTTTAAATTTAGCGTGTTTGGTAGTAGTTCCTGGTAGGGCTTTTTTACGCCGTTTGATCGATTTAAAAATAGGAATTTTGAAACCCCATTATCTGATCCGTTTTAATAAAGAAGTCAGAGCAGATTTAACAATGTGTTTACATTTCCTAGAGAACTTGAATGGAAAATCAGTTCTTTTCCCAGTGGAATGGGAATCTTCAGATATCACCCGTTATTTACGGATGCATCTGGTTTGTTAGGGTTTGCTGCTGTGTTCGGATCTAAATGGTTTGCAGCTGAATGGACTGAGTCTCTTTTACCCATGCAAATTGCAGTGAAAGAGTTGTTTCCCATTGTATTAGCTCTTGAAATCTGGGGAACAGAAATGGCAAATAGGAAAATTCTTTTTATGTCAGACAATATGGCAGTGGTGGAGGTGATAAATAAACAATCCAGTAAAGAAAAACATCTTATGCATCTTCTTCGTCGTTTGGTATTGGTGTGTCTATCAAATAATATCTTTTTTAAGGCTAAGCATATTCCGGGCAAATACAATGTGGTGGCTGACAGGTTGTTTCGTTTGCAATTTCAGAATGTGAGGGAGGTAGCGCCATTCTTAGAACAACAAGCAACGGTCATTCCTCCACAGCTATTACAGCTTTGACCTCAACCACTCGTTCGATCCTGGTGGCAGCTCTATCCCCCTCTGCACGCTCTTCATATAGAAATTCTTGGCAAATTTTCCTCACTTACAGAAATGATCCAGCGTCTCTACCATTACTAACCATAGACATTTGTAACTTTATTGGGTTTCTATTTGAAAAACAGTACAGTTCTAGTAGCATTGTTTCACATATATCAGCATTAAGTTATGTACACAAAATTGTAAATATGCCTGATCCAACTCAAACTTTTATTGTTCGCAAATTACTGAAAGGTTGTCACAAGCTACTACCCTCTCAGGATGCGAGATTACCAATAACAAAAAACATAATGCACAAAATCTTGGCTGCAATAGTCTTTACTGTTCCACAAGCGTTAAATCGGGTCCTTTTGCAAGCTCTTTTTCTTTTATGTTTTAATGCTTTTTTACGCTTAGGGGAAATTATGTCAAAAACCCTAGCTGATAAGGATAAAATAGTTCAAGTACAGGACATTACTTTCTCTGGAGATGAGTGCAATCCTTCAACTCTTCAAATTGTTCTTAGACATCATAAATCACAAAAGAAAAATGAACCCATCACTATATCTATTCAAGCCAGTCCTAATTTTCAGTTTTGTCCAGTGCATTATCTTCATAGGTATAAAGCAATATTTCCCCATGCTTCAGGCCCCCTTTTCCAGTTTATCAATGGCACTCCAGTCACTTATTCTTATGTCAGTAATGAACTTTCAAAAGCAATTGCTTTCGCAGGTCTTGATCCAAAACGATATAAAGGACACAGTTTTCGAATAGGTGCAACAACACATGCAGCACAATTAGGCTATTCAGAGAGTTTCATTCAACATTTAGGCAGATGGAACTCAAATGTTTTGCATAGATATATTAGGATTAAGTCTTTCCAGTTGTAATAAGGAATAGATACCCCACCCCTCCCCTTTCCTATTTCATCCTAATCCGCTGCAGGTCAGTGTTTAACTGTTGCTATAGATTTAGGATGCAGGTCAGTGTTTAACTGCTGCTATTGATTAGGATGCAGGTCAGTGTTTAACTGCTGCTTAAATTACATTTAAGATTGGCACAGGTAGTTAAAAAAGGGTGTGTCTCTTGCTCTCAGTATATGCTTGTTTATAGTATGTATATATTTGTAACAAATTGTGCAATACAGGTTGCTTTATTGTTGCCATAATTTAGTTGTTTTTTGTTTGTTTATTTCTGTAGTCTTTTGATTTTTGTTAAGACAAGCTAGATACATTTTACTTGTCAAGTCATTCTGGTTAGATAATTAAAGATAATGACTGCCTGCTGGTTCCATCTACCGGATAATTTTTATATGTATATCATAGTCATATATTCTCCATCGTCAACTTCCCACATTTATGTAGCAATATTCCATTATCACCTGCATATGGTGTTTATATATCTCAACTGATTCGATATGCAAGAGCTTGTTTTGCGTATAGTCAGTTTTTAAATCGAGGTAAGGTACTGACAAACAAGTTGATGGTACAGGGATTTCAACAGTCTCGATTGAAGTCAGCATTTCGCAAATTATATGGTCGTTATAACGATCTAGTTCGTCAATACAATCTCGCATAGGGTCAAATGCTGTCTGACGTGTTTCATACCGATTGTTAAGCCGTTCTTGGCACACTGATTTTGACTGCGGATAACTCCGTTTACCTGATCAGGATATGGGGCTCACGGCGGGTGTGACTGGTCAACAGGGGATGCTTACTCCTCCTAGGCACCTGATCCCACCTCTGGTGTGTCCAGGGGTCCGTGTTTGCCCAACTATCTATTTTGTATTGCTTGTAGGAGTTATGAGATTGATCACTGTTCGTTATCTTCACCTTGCATATTTACAGTATACAGTTATGAACGCTAAGCAGATTGCCAGGTCAGTGTTTAACTGCTGGTACAGTTAAATATGGTGAACAGTTATTCAGTTTATTTTCTTTATTCATATAACATAAACCAGAGAAGTATTGAATATTCTGTGCACAACCTCACCTTGGATGGCACAATGTGAGTGCCAAATTCTGTTTGGCCGCTCACATTTTGGTGGCCTTTGTACTTTTGATGTGCCATCTTTTTGCTGTAGACCAAATCAATTTTATAATTTTTGCATATATTGTTCTTCCGTAAATTTAGGGGATCAGCCGATTGATATGTCATTATGTATTGTGTGAATAGTTTTTGGTCTGATCCCCTTATTATATTATGTATATATTTTTCCTTATTTGCGTCATTTGAATAAATGACATATTTCATCTCCACAGTGGTGTTGATGTTATTGATCTAAACTCAGCAAAAACGGAGCTGCGGTGAGTTTGTGCAGCATGAGGAAACATAAATCCGTTTGAACATATTTTGAAAACAAAATAAAATATTCTATTTCAAAAATGACCAAACTCAAATGATTTGAAAGTAATGTTTTCAATAAATATCTTTGAAAGCCCTTTTTCATGACGTTTATCTTAAAGACTTGTATATTAAAGGTGTCAAAAACCACACGTAAAATAGCACATATCGTGCACAATTCTCCATTTTGGAGGCCTCGTAGAGGGAAAAAATCACATTTAATTCGTTAATTTCTTATTTTCAAAATATCGGAAATTAAACCCTAGAACACAGATAACTAATAGTAAATTCAAAGAAAATTCCTTTATTCGTGTAAATTATGTCATATCTATATACATAAAAACACATTCAAAACTGTGTGTTTATCTGATTGAGCAGTGGGAGGGAAACAGGAAGTACATATGTAGAAAGAAAATTAAAGGTATGATTATATATATATATATATATATATATATATATATATATATATATGAAAGGTGAAGATAATAAACAGTGATCAATCTCATACAACGTACTCCTTTAAGTAATACAAAATAGATAGTTGGGCAAACACGGACCCCTGGACACATAATTTATATAGATCTGTAAGTCATAAGGTACGACATTGTCCGGTATCACACGCGATTTTCCTACAGCAACAGAATCCGAGGTCTACATCATTAAATGTGGGACGAGATACAAACAAAACTACGTACTGAAAATCTGAAATTTCACTATTCATAATACAATCCCTACCTTGTACACACTTAATCTATATAAAATACCGTATAAGCAGAATTTTTAGCGATGATTTAATTTTGGCGTTATCAGCGAGAGCGATGAGGCCGCTGAATTATAGTATCGTAAACAATTTATTCCTTATCGGAAGCAATAATTACCTTTCCTGTAATTATAAAGTCACTAAAATTAGTTCTCGCTTAATATGTATACCCATTTTTAAGGGGGAAACATCGTTAAATTTGTGTCTCTCTAAAAACAATCCGCTAATACGGTACGTGCAAGTAAATTAAAAGATATTGTGCTGAAACGTGTTTGATGTGTTTTACACTCGTTATAAATGTTCTACGTAATTACACCAGTAGTATGCACCCTTAATTGTGATTTGACCAAATCAATTCTAGTTTCCGTGGCTATCTGTATTTTGTGGCGCGGTATCTGTCTAAGTGACTCTTGATAAGACTGTAACGCCCCGTGCAAGTCCCCCACAACATGTTGACAGATCCCCAGTATCTGCCAGGACAGGTCTCTATTCTCTAACTCTACGTATCTCCCATCATCATAGAGCAGTAGCGTGTGTAGGTCTGTCAGTGCCTGTAGATATTGTGACATGTTACCTAGTATGTAGTGACATAGCACAGATAACATGTGCACGATCACAAAGGGAGGTAAATGTAAATTTGGCATTCCGTTCATTTTACTGACTTCTTGTTCCAACCTTAATTCTTCAATAAAGGTAAACTCATTTTCGAACGTAACATTTCTTGCCCAAGCCTTCCTATATTTAGTTAAGATAGACTGACCACCTACCACTTCACTGTATCTCTGTCTGTCTACACTTCTATACATGATATGAGGCTGTGAGAGTCTCTGGTTCACTCTATCTGTGACAGTTAGCGCTGTTTGATATCTACCGGTATCGTACAAGTATAACGCTAAATATAAACCATCAGATACACAACCTAACTTTGAAACTAGATCTAACATGTGAATTATTGACCTCTCATTGCTGTGTCTCTTTTTCTTAGACACAAACAAACACTGTGCTTTAAGTGACATGGAAGTTGATTCAAGCACACGTATCAACATATCATGATATACAACATTCTGACAGGTTGAGAATAACTGATCTATTACATTTAAATGCATCATGTTTGAAAGGAAATCCGATACAACGACCACACTTGTATAACTAAAACTTTCACCATCAAAAGCAATATCGATATCTATTTCTGACTTGAGGTAGCTTTCCTCTGTCGGCATTACAAAGTATGGATCGGAGACGGCCGGGATCAGAATCTCTCTGAGAGTGGGACTATGTAACAGCAAGGCAATGCCTATTTCGTAAAATCTTTCTAACTCTTGATACAGGAATATTTGTTGCGTCCCGACAACTTTTCCTGCAAACATGTTGTTTTCCGGAATAAAGAAATTTGGAAGGTATCCGGTATATACACACTGCATCAAGGATTTGAAACAAAACCACACATGTTGTAGTAATGTTGATGGTAACCATGAAGTTGAAGAGCTCTCTTGAATTCTCCAAAATAATATTGTTTTCATATGATATGAACACAGTAATTCGTCAGAAATCACTTCCTTCAGAATAATTTTCATAATTCCGAAACAGAGAAACTGGCAATGGTTCATAGAGTACACTAGTTTTTGTTCCGCTTGTGAAAAAGAAATTCTCCACTCTAAGTCTGAGTCTTCATTTGTCTGTCTGTTTGCGATCGGAACAAGATGAAATCCTTCATTGATAATTGATTGCAGTACACTGCGCGATGGCCATGCGCGAATCAAACATCTATCAACCCAGGGAAGGGCTGGTAATGGCCAATGACCGGAATGGAAACACAACGCGATATCATTCTCTATAGATAGAAAAGTATAGTTGTGACAAGGACCGTGCAGGTTCTCACCTTCACTGGATGGATTCAATCTACTCAATGATTGATGGAACCTCATCCGGAGTAATGAACTTGAAATGTATTCAGTATAGTTTCTCTCCAGTAGCGAGGACATGACAATTTCTTGATTTGACGGTGTGAGTAGTTGTAATCTGGCGAATCCCGGGGGAGTATCAGAGGTCTCCATATAGATAAGTGTATGTCTGGGTGGATGATAAAGCGTGGACTGAGACAGCTCACATATCACCTTATGATCAGGGAGCCAAAACATGTAATCAAAGTCAGATGATTTAAACCTGAATCCCTCCCTACGACTACCACTCAGCATCTGTGTCACACCTTTATATAACTGTGAAGGTTTCTGTATCATTTCCCCCGTGTCCTGTATATCTCTTCTGAAGGTCACTTCTGTCGGTGTCCCTATCTTACGACACATACCCACATACAGGACTTCTGATACACGGGGCATGTGGTCCATCCTGTAACGATTCTTTAACGTTAATTGACACAGTACAATGTCATGTTCACAACCAGTATATATCACATCATTCCTCGGACTTTGTGAATTTTATTTATAGACAATCGGAAATACCCGTCTTCGGCTACTTTCCTTTTGATCTTTCAATATTGTATATTTATCGAAAATCAAAAATTACCAGCTACGGCTTATTTATGCTGTCGTCTTTCCACAATCCGGTAGATACAATGTTAAATCATAGGCCTAAATCCCCTTACTTTGTTGTGTTTTTTTTTTTTTTTCAATATACATAAGATATCTATATTGATAGACAATTTAAAATTAAATGCTATACTGAGAACATATATTTTACGCACCATCATGCCAAGAACTCCGGTGTAGAAAAACCGTTATAAATCAGTGACCGCAATTAAGAGATAAGCGAGGGCTACTATTAATCAGCATGTAATGTGGTCCTATTGAAGCCAACGAATTCAAGACCGGACGGGATTTCTTGGCATGGTCATGGTTTTTGTGTATTCAACTAAAAAACTCAAATAACCCCATACCGGCTTAATTGCTCAATTTTGAAAATTATTTTTGCACATCAAATCTTTCCATAGTCTTGGCGTAACAATGCGTAATGGCAAAAATTACAAATTGTGACCCCCCGACCCCCCCCCCCTCCCCCCCCCCCCCCCCCCCTGCGCTTGATCTCTAAGGAAGGATATCATAACATGTTTGGAATGAATCGTTAGAGAAAGTTGTAATTTATCACTTGTTAAAATTGATGCCAAATAACGCGCTGATGCCAAATAACGCTCTCGGAAATGCTCATTGTTACCCGTCTCGTCTGCCGAAACCGCAAAAACAACATCCTACGTAGAATTTTCAAAAGTATTTACCTGCAAACAAGACTATCCTCAAAGCCTGAGTGCACCCCAGGAAGTAGCCTCAGCTACCAACATCAAATAGTTCCTTTGTATACAGCTGATTATTTCTGAAAATTACACAAAATTTCCTAATCAGGGGTACAAAAATTAAGAGAAAAGAAGAAGAGGAAATGAGAAGAATTGCGCAGGGGGGAAAATCATTCTTTCAAATATATGGAACTACAATTGTGATACCTTTACACATTAGACGATCGATCCCGATGCCGGCTTATTTTGTAGAATATCAAATATACCTTTCTGTATGCAGAATGTGTATTCATACAGTAGTTCCTTCTTCTTTTTTTTTACTACCTCCCCTCCCCCTTTCAAATTTTCCGTTTCAAACTCGTCTAAATCGTACTCGTTTACCGTTGACACATCACTATGACCAGTAGAGTGTAAGCATAGACAAAGTGTAGGTTACAATATATCCGCCGTCCCAGAAACTGATGTATGAGGCAGTTGGGTTATTTAATTTATCATGTTGTTAATTTAAATCGTGTCTACAATCAGTATTTCATATATAATTATAGATATGTGCAGTGCAGAAGTGTGAAATCTGTCAGTATTACCGGTAGTACTTCTGAATGATTGTCATTTATTTTCGTTGTTATAATTAATTGCTTGTTAACCTGAATATGCCCCCGAGGACCCTTGATTGGTGAATAAACAATATATGATTAATATTCTACATTTCAGTACGACCGTGGTGTACAGAGCATTACCAAGCTCATTCAAATAATGGACAATGCACTACTTCAAATATAAATCAAAATAATGAATTAAACACATATCAAAACAATATGCTAGTATTATACGCAATAATGAATTCTACAAACAATATTAGATACATGATTATATATGAAATACTGATTGTAGACACGATTTAAATTAACAACATGATATATACAATAAAATAACCCAACTATCCCAGCCGCGGAGACAGAGAGAGGATCGACCCATTTACGTTAGCGGCTCTCTACCATTTGGATATCCGGAGAAGATATGGAAGAACACGGGTCAGACCTTATTTTGGTATAATTCCATTAACCGCTCTGTTTGTTCAGTTGTACATTTCATCTCCTCGTTTTCATTCCTGCCATCTTGAAATCAAACACGTGAAATATCAATGTCCAACCAAGAATTCCCAACATCTTTATTCCAATGATATATCTAATTAATTTCTAAATTACTTTCGAGTAAAAGTTTGGGGGAAATCCACGTGTTATTTGTACTGTATTTAAATTAATCTTTATGACCTGGTTTTTTGATTGAGAGCATGTCTCTATTCTATTTGACTCCCTCTGACTTCATATCTATCTTATGATTTTCCTATCTATAAGACGGGTACCTGTAAAGTGCGAAACGAAATCGAAACGAAACGAAACGAAATCTACCGAAACGAAACGAAATCTACCGAAACGAAACGAAACCTACCGAAACGAAACGAAACAGATTGTATAACCGAACTCTTTTAATTATAATAATTAAAAATGGTATCTTAGGCCCCTGTGAAAGTTACCACATATAACATTCGCCTCCCCTTTGATGTAGGCTTTCGGCTTGACTGTTACAAAGTTTTAAAAGTTGGAAAAAAGGGGGGGGGGGGTAAGCACAAAGTACATATCCGTAGTTGATTAAATACCATGTACAATTAGTTTTGGATCCATAAATTTCAGAACCGAGGGTTACAGTCTCAGAGACCTGGGGAAACACATTATACGAGGGGTGGGATCGCCGACGTTGGATCCGCCTTTGTGCATAGATACATTGTTTGAAGAAGCTCGTGTCTGAGAAAATTGAAAGCAGGAAGAGCTCTTAACCTCTTATTTTATCTCTAACTGCTGAGGTGCGAATACTTTCAATAATGGAAAAACTCTATACATTTGGGGTGTTGCTAAGACGGGGAATTGAAAACGGGACGGAAAACGGAATTTTTTTAATGCAATAATATTAGGAGGAGGTCGGCATTTTGTAAACTGAAAAAGGCTTAAGAACGAGGTAATTTTAAGCAGAAATCACAAAGAGAACGGGAGGGCATATTCAGAATCCACCGTTTGATATACTACATACAAATACACAATATCCACATGTATACATATATTTGTCTTTAGAGCAAAAAATACTGAAACATGTATTTATGTCCAAAAGCTGATCGAACGCCGACGACCCCATCCCTCATTTAGTGTGTTTCCCCAGACCTCTGACCTGTGAGACTGTAACCTTCCGTTCTGAAATTTATGGATCCGAAGCTAATTGCACATGGTATTTATGTACTTTGTGCTTACCCCCCCCCCCCCTTTCCAACTTTTAAAACTTTGTATCAGTCAAGCCGAAAGCCTACATCAAAGGGGAGGCGAATTTTATTTATATGTGTAAACTTTAACAAGGGCCTAAGATACCATTTTTAATTATTATAATTAAAAGATTTCGATTATACAATCTGTTTCGTTTCGTTTCGATAGGTTTCGTTTCGTTTCGGTGGGTTTCGTTTCGTTTCGGTAGGTTTCGTTTCGTTTCGGTAGATTTCGTTTCGTTTCGGTAGATTTCGTTTCGTTTCGTTTCGATTTCGTTTCGCACTTTACAGGTACCCCTATAAGACATAATTTGTAATATGTCGCGAGTCAGATCTGAAAAATCAAGGTTCACGGCGAGATCATTTAAATGTGGTGAAACGTATGTGTGGATATATCTGGATATAGACATAAAACAACAGGACTGCTGACTAATGGTATTGTATTTATAATATTTTATATATAATGTGGCGTTCAGACGGATTTGGTCGCCATTGGCCAGTTAGCTCAGTTGTTGGAGCATCTAGAGATTCAGGGGGCCCGGGTTCGAATCCCGGTCTGGTCAATTACATTTTCCCCCTTCCTGTTACATCTGTTGCCGTAGACCAGACCCTGGAACTGACAGGTGAAAATTCCTGACAGGGGATAACGTTCCGCGATTGATGTCTTCAAGGTATTAAGACATATATAGGGAGGGACAGGTTTGAACTCCGGTGGCCAGATAGCTCAGTTGGTAGAGCAACTGACTAGTGATTCTGGGGGCCGGGTTTGAATCTAGGTCTGGTCAGTTGCATTTTATCCCTTCTTGTTATAACTGATTGTATTTTAAATCAGAGTCTTGGATAGACTAAAATTAATAATAAAAAAAAAAGGAAAAATCCATTAAAGTTACAACTATACAAATTTATTTTCCAGTAAATGAAAATACTTTCAATATCACAATATTGATTTCTACTTTTAAAAATCCAAAAATGAAAAAAAAAAAAATCATACACGCGACGAGAGGATTGTAAAGGATAAAATTTACTAGTGACGCCTCCTCGCAGACCGCAACACCATGCCTGAAGGTACACAATGTTGGCACTGAGTATATACAATACACAGTAATTGTATTCAACTTAAAACAGAAAACTTTGTAAAATTTTAAGAAATTAATAAACTTATATTTTCAAATAGAGTGGGGTTTTTGGTCTTAAAACTACAGATATTTACAGGTATTTCAAAAAAAAAAATTTAAAATATAACGATGATCTACTCTCTGCAAAAACTGGATTTGAACATTGTATAAATTCGGTTAATTCAACTTGTGTAAGCACTTTGGTAAGTCATTAAATTTGAAATTGGTATTTATTGTGTTACTGTTTTCTCGAATTAGTTAGCATATAATTATATATATATTATAAATGTAATAAAAGGTGGAATTCTGGCAATTTTTATATATTCATTATCTATCTGTCGTTCATGGGCATGTGGTTCGTCTTATTCCTCCAGATTCTTTACATATTCAGTTCGATTATATCATACGCTGCGTTACATACATATATGTGTTCAAATAATACGAATAAATCAAAGCACTGAAAGTATAGGTAGCCGGGATTCATATTGATAAAATGCTAATGATATTTCACAGGCACTTATATCACTTAGGAATTTATTTACTATCTTAAAAAACTAAATAGACCGAAGACTATTTAAATTCTAACGATGTCCTCATTAGTTGATGTTTCCGAAAGGAGGCATTATACATTTTATCGATACCGGGTATAGATTGATTATTTATTGTTATGATACAGAAAACTAATTTCAATAATCAAAAAAGATGTTTTAAAATCTTTTAACATATAGTAACATATTTAACAGATTATCTATGGTTTTGGTTTTTCTACAACAAGAGGAACATAGGCCACATAAGTCACCCAGGGACAGGAATTCAATAAAACTATCTATGAAGATGACTTTATATGAAATGATTATTTTTCTTGAAAGTAGGTCTTTAATGCTGTTACCCTGCAAAAAACTACTTAAAACTTTGGACCACCATAATTGTTAAATCAAGACTAAGGAAAATGTTGCTTATGTTGACGCATATATTCCCTTTATTTCTATTTTCCCCCGTAAATTTAAGTTAAAGGAACTGACGACATGTTTTGAAAGAATTATCATTCATAACCCACGGTGGTTTTACTAGCCTGTGATGGGCAACTAACTGCTGCTTTCACCAAAAACAGTTCAAGTATTCTTGAACCGGTGCCTAGAAAACATCATAGGAGTGAAATGGCCCAACAAAATCAGCAACAAGAAACGTATGGCATAAAGCCACACAAGAACCGGTTATCCAAACAATAATAACAAGAAAATGGAAATGGACTGAACACACACTGAGGAAGAAGAGCACCTATGTGACACGCCACGCTTTAGACTGGAAATCTCCAGGGTCACCGGAAGAGAGGTAGGTCAAAAACACATGACGAAGAGATTTGATTTCTGAAATACAGAAAATAGGAAACACCTTGGGAGAAATAAAGAAGTTGGGCAAAGACAGACAGACAGAAGTGGAGAGCTGCAGTGGTCGGCCTTGACCGAAGTGGATTAAGTCAAGTATGTCATGGGCAACAGATAAGTAACAATGATTAATCTCATAATACCTATAACGATGGTTGGTTGATTGTATATAGTGTTCAACGTCCCGCTCAATTTTTTTTCACTCATATTGAGACATCACTATTGTTGAAATGCTGCGAAGTTTAGACCTATGCTCGGCGCTTACAGCCCTTGGGCAGGGAGGGATCTTTATCGTGCCACACATGCAGTGACACGGGACCTTGGTATCTTTACGGTGTCATCCGAAGGACCTCCCAATTAAATTGCCTCTAACGACATGCAAGGGTTACTGAGAACTTATTCTAACCCGGATCCCAACGGAAAATTCATAGAAAAATACAAAATTAAGAGTACGACAAACACTGGCCCATGGGCATACCAGCGGTGCATGGAATCAGGTGCACAGGAGGGGTAAGCTCCCCTAGTCGACCAGACACACCAGCAGTGAGTCCTATAATTTGATCAGGTAAACGGAGTACTCCGTTGTCAAAGTAAGTGTGTAAAGAACGGCCTAACAATTAATATAAAACAGGTCAGGCAGCATTTGACTCAATGATAGGTTGTGTTGATAAATCAGATCGTTATAACGACCATAGAATTGGGGAAGTGCTGACTGACGGGATTGTTGAAACCCCTGTAACGCAAACAATACATGTGCAAATCATGGACCTCGTAGTAAGAGATCTATCAATAGATTCCTCCTATATCTACATACTAAAGGCATTGCGATGGGTTTTGGGTTGTTTTTTTTTTAAAACAACTTCTTGCATTTGTTTGGCCTATAACCTTGACCTTGGGGTTTGACCTACTTTTAAAAAAAAAATCTAACCTATTCAATACCTCTTGAAATATTTTTAAGATAAAACTTTAATGATTTGTATGTACATGCAAAATTATATTTTTTATGGCAAGATCTTTCATTTAATACCATGGTTTATAACCTTGACCTTCTCCAGAACAGCAAGGTCATGTTGGTGTTGAGGCATCCCCATGTTGCGTGAATTCAAGTTCGGTTGTGGGGGTAGGTTGGGGCCACAAAACGGGGTATAAACAAAAACCATTTCATAGGAATAAAGATTGAAAAAAAAAAATCTTTTAAAAAGTCACAACAACTGCAACTGCAGGTTCAAATCTGATTAAAATCAGATCCTATAATCCGCTCACGCAGATCGCTACCCAATCTGTTTAATCAGATCCTATAATCCGCTCACGTAGATCGCTACCCAATCTGTTTAATCAGATTGCAGTAGTACCAAGCGTAACATATTTTAGTCAAGCTTGTGATGCGATATTAAAACGAATACTAGTGAGGGTTCTGAAGTTTATTAGTATTGCATTATACACTGCAACCCTGAAATAAACAATTGCATTAATAAATATTTACATCATGTGCTATAGAAAATTACGTAAGCAAAGTGAGTAATGATATGAGTTTATTACAATATATGCCATCCCGTGGGGATCCGGGTTAGAATAGATCCCCAGTACCCCTTGCTTGTCGTAATAGGCGACTAAATGCATGGGGCGATCCTTCGGATGAGACCGCAAAAACCGAGGTTCCGTGTCACAGCAGGTGTGGCACGATACAGATCCCTCCCTGCTCAATGGCCATAAGCGCCGAGCATAGTCCTAAATTTTGCAGCCCATCACCGGCATTGTGACGTCTCCATATGAATGAAATATTCAAGAGGGACGTAAAACAATCATATACAATCAATTAATCAACAACATATGCATTTCTCTTTAACATTGTGAGTAAAGGGCAACAAGTCTTGATAAATAACTATTTCATTCAGTAATATAAATTTCTTTTTTATTTGCATGTTACAAATGAAATTGAATTATTTTGCAATCAACATAAAACACTTCACGTACAACACTACAAAACCACAGACCAGGTGTTATCACAGCTCTTTGATGTTTGATCACAAGTCTAGAGAGCGATTTAATTTAAATTCAATTCATGGAGAAAATAAAACTATGATCAATATCAATGATGATACGTAATTATGAAACAATAAGATAAATAATATCATGCTAACTTCTTTGATAAATCATTTAGGGGGGTTGGCATCTTCCTTTTAGAATAGAGAGAGACTCCAAAATGGCAGAAATTACCTTTTATGGAGAAAATCCCCCTTTTAGATCCGCCACTGCGCAAGAGTGACCTTACAGTTTCCGTACATATCCGGAAAGAAAATTTTCACGGTGACAAATTCGATTATGAAATTATACCCATTAACCATCTACTAGTATCTAATGTGGTAAAAATATACACTGAATTGATAGTGAATATATTATTCGCAAAAAGAAAAAGAAAAAAATTGGGAAATCTTTATCAATTTAATGCACATCGTAAACTATAACAAAAATCATACCTCAAAACGTATTCATGATTCAGATCTCGCCACATCACCAAAACCGGCGAAAAAAAAAAAGTTTCACGTGTTTTCGTTTTTCATCAAAAGGTTTCAGATGACATGCCATTTATTCAATACAGAGTGTTGTTTTATCGAAACATTTTCGTTGCTTGAGGCTAAAGTATAAAAACACTGTTCGTTTAAATTTATCCACGTGACAAAGTGACTTCCTTTTTCAGTACAACTGTCCACGAGTCAAAACAACATGAGCACATCGCAAACAGCTGTTCACCGGGGAATCGTGAAGCAGGTAAATAGATGTGAATCACTGAAGTAAATTTATAATAGATAAAGATATCATCATCACACAGGTTTGTTTTTCAACATCATTTTCGTTTTTGATGAGCTGTGGTTAAAATAAACAGGTAATGTTACACTACAGCATTCAGCTCTCTGCCAGATGGACAAAACTTTATTCTACCTTTCCAGAAACTATCTAAACTTGTGTAATATTTTCAACAAATATTATTACATTTATTATGAATTGATATTACGAGAGTTTGTAATGAACTATATGATTTATATAAATTTTATAAGAAACTTTAGACAGGTCCAGTCCAAAGACTATTTCTACCTACGTAGCTACTTATAGCTACCTACTACTTAAACCTACTCCAGGTAGCTAGTTTTACCTACTTTTTTCTTTACTTGCATTTCATGGCCAAACGCAGAAACGGCACAATATGGTGTGTACCAATTTCTTGATTCACTTTCACTGACGATGAATACCACAAAAATATTGGACAAAAAGTTATTACTACCTAATCTTTCAAATTTGCATCAATAACTACACTCAGTTCCATTTTCTAGGAGCTTAGGATCAAAGCTACGTGATAAGAAGTCTAGAATGTCTTACAAATTTATCTGTATTAACTTTAAAGTTTAGTTTACCTTCATGCATTTTTACATTGAAGGTTTTTGGGACGATTTTTCATGCATTTCCTCTACATTCTCCACCTTCATAAAGTATTCAAATTTACACTCCGAATTTTGCCATGCACATGTACAACATGATACATAAAACAACTGTCCTGTTTAAAAAATGTGCCTTAATTTATGTTTTTAAAAACAGGTAAAAGTAGGTAGAAGTAGCTACTTTAAAGGGACTGATTCACAATTTTACCCAAAATTTTGTTTTTCACTTTTAATGATCAAAATCTACTGTCTAATGTGTTTGAAAGATTTCACATGAAAATTAAGGTTATTCATCATTACAGAAGCTCATTATAGAGAGATTATTATTTGTTTTGTAAACAAAGGTTGCAGTACGCTATTGTTTACGAAATTTTCAAAAAAAAAAATGGATATGGATCCAAGTATTATTATATCTTTCACATTTCAAGCATTTTTGGGGTGAAATGTGTCATCTAAAAGTCAAAATTTCTGACCATGCAAAATTAAGATGCCAAGCTTTATTTCGAGTCAAGTGACTCGTTCGCTCAAATGGCAGCGAAAATTTGGTACAATTGTGTGCTTCTATTATCGAATTTTGCAGTGATATTTTCTTTTCATAATTGATATTAGAAGAACAAGAAGCATCGTTTTATTGATCAGTTGTTAGTTTAATGTTGAATCGGCTCGCAGGTATTTAAAATTGGCCTGAGAATGCTGCCTTCAACTGGAGGCGGTGAAATTTTCATTTTTACGTAATGGCGCCGGTTCTGACATTATCCTGGTGAAGCCCCTGGAAGCTCTAGGGTTTTTCCAATGAAATCTATTATTTTTTTTGCGCATAGAAACTTGGTTTCTTGTCAATTTCCAAACCAAGCAGAATGCACAAAATTATTTCTTACCGTGTTTTATAATGCCAACCGACCGTGTGTACTTAGAGACTGACTTTACATTTGTTTTACGAATAGTATTGTTCAGTTTTTTGTTGACAGGGATATATATATATATAATATATATTATATATATATATATATATATATATATATATATACATATATAAATTTTACTGATGATAAAGAATATACTAAATTCACCCGCTACATGTACATTATATGATGTACATTAATTAGTAAATTTGATATTCGATATGATGTTGATGATTGAAATTTAAAAAAAGATTTAAAATTTTTGTTAATTTAAAAATTCTTTCTCTTGTGCTTGCTCGCTAGCAATTTTAATCATGATGTGTATTCAGTTGCGTACTTATGTATAGGCACCTACTCTCCTGTAAAGCATAATTCCATTTCAGATTAGAACATCCCCCTTTCTCTGAAAAAAGAAATTGAATAAATTACTTATTCATTTGTATCTTGCTTTTAAGCTCAAGAGTTCTTGAAATCTATTTCTGTGGTATCAGACATTTCAAGATTTTTATCTGTCCAAATAATGAAATGCACTGTGATCTTGTCTTGTCTGAGAAAATTTTGACCGTCAGACTTCTATATTTCAAGAACACTGTCAAAGCTTAAAATGATAAATTGATTGATTAAATATTGTTTAACGTCCCGCTCAAGAGTCTTTCACACATATGGAGATGTCGCCACTGTCTGTGAAGGACTGTAAAATTTAGGCCTATGCTCGGCATTTAAGTCCTTTGAGCAGGGAGGGATCTTTATTGTGGTACACCTGCTGTGACACGGGACCTTGGTTTTTGCGGTCTCATCCGAAGGACCGCCCCGTTTAGTCGCCTATTACTACAAGCAAGGGGTACCGAGGACCTATTCTAACCCGGATCCTCACGGGATAAAATGATAAATATAGAATACAAAAAAAAAAAATAATTTGGAAGTTCAACACTGTGTAGTGGTGCTTAACAATGATGACCCTTCTGTTTCTACATGTATCAGGTTCTCTCGGGAGATGCCGTGGTAATCAGAGGACAACCTAAAGGCGGCCCTCCCCCAGAGAAAACAATATGCTTCTCCAACATCACAGCTCCTCGTATGGCCAGGAGACCCAACCCAGCACAGGACAATGTGGAAACCAAGGATGAGGTCAGAGGACAATGTGTTTATATATAGTGTACAACTGTTGGCATTAGGCCAGTAGACTTGTGTACAGCTGTCGGCCAGTAGACTTGTATAGAAAGAGATACTGTGGGTTTAATCGGCGTTTTTCCTTCTTTTATAATAAGTACCAATAAAGGGTACCATTCTCAATGCAAAATACTATATCAATTTTTTTCTCAAATGTGAGGCTAAAAATGCTGAGTAAGAAACTGATTAGTCTTCATCATTTCAGACTTGTAATTCGCTTTGCATGAAATGTACGAGTTCACTAATTTCTTCATATCCTCTGAAATAGAAAGTACAGATCAATAAAATGGCACTCATTTTTAAAATTTAAACAACGAATACTTGTTTATTCTGGTCATATTAAAATGTATGCCATTTGTCAACATGAAAGAAAATTCCTAATCTGTTTTATGTGACAATTAAAAAACTCGAGAGACCAGTAAAATATGATCTAAACACAACTGACAGACTTTTAGTGTATTGTCAAAGATAACTTTACTGACGGAATCGTCTGTTTGTTTTTACTTTTCCGTGTCTTTATTTTCTTAAGGCTCTCCATGTCATCGTCTTGTTCAACGGCTGCTTCTACAGTGTCTACTGGTTTATAGTGAAATTTAAGGGATGTTTGCCCTTTGTCGGGCTTAGGGATTTTTTTTTATGGCATCTTCAGTCCATGCACATTAAAATTGCAATTTAACGGTATTAACCAATCAAATAACTTTTTATCGTTTGATTAGATACTGAGGAAATCGAAGTCATACTTGCGCTTAAATGAACGAAAAGTTGTACTGTTACAAAGCATGACAGCGATAGAGACTTTTCAAGCACTAAATCAATATAGATTCAGGGGGGACAGCTCAAAAGATTAAAAGTTCGTAGGTCAATGAAGTTAGTGGGGAAAAGTTCAAACTAAGTAAACCGATGATATTACACCACAACAGCACAGGATTTTCAACATCTGTGTGCCATTCTTTAATTTAATGCGACCATGGCGCAGGGCGCATGCTTATCCCAATCACTGTACCTCAATTATTATTTGCCTCGGCTACTTGCACAAATTAGGCTTTAGAAAATATTGATAAGCAATAAACCGTGTTGTAAATGATATATATGTATATTAGAATTAATTAAGTGATGACTCTGTCTTGGGTTATGAAAGAAACGAAATAAAAATAAAGAGTACAATGACAATTTAAAGATACTGGGTATTTGTTACTCTGTTGTTGGTCTTAACCGTCTATAGTAAATCAATCATATCAAAAGCAGACTACACAGGTGATTTTTAATTCTTCAGGACGTTCAATCTGGTAAACAATCTAGCTTTACCAGCCAGACCAAAATTTCCAATGTGCGAAATTTCCTTATTGACTGAAATTCTAATTTACCTTGCATATATTTCAATCCAAACATGTTAATTTTGAAAAACGAAAGATGTATATTAATACATGTAAAAATACTGGAGATTTGGTCTGACAAGAATTATCCAAAATTTTACCAGACCGACCCATTTTTTTTACCAGGAATGTCAGATGGTCTGATGAATTTGTGTAGTCAGCTAAAAAATTCTAAAATTTGGTAGACCAATTGAAAGCAAATTTGACAAACTACCTTGACTCAGCAAAAGGAAGCAACTCTTCTGAACATGCATTTCAACTAAATTTTCTCATACAGAGACTACTGGCTTGAAATTTAGAATTTGTTTCAATATTTGCTATTTAGTTATTAATTATATTGTTGTATGGAAAGCCTTACCAGTGTTGGTACATGTAGTTGTTTAGACTAGTACTTTGATAAAGAAAACTGGCATGTACCCATAATCTGCTTCAGCCCTTTGCATGGGAGGCCAGAGAATACCTGAGGAAGAAGCTGATTGGAAAAGATGTGGCGTTTGTTATAGAATACACAGTCCCAGGAACAGGAAGAGAGTATGGCTGTGTTTACCTGGGAAAAGGTCAGAGAGATTTTCAAAGTTTAGATTTAATTTAATAAAGTTTCTACGCAGCTCTTCTGTTATAAAATTACTATTGTCCTTTTACAACTTGGTAAGAATGACTATCTTCAATTTTCAAAAAGTGCCTAAGCAAATGAATACAATGAGAATGAAAGAGAAGACAAAAGCTAATGTATGATATATGTTGCAGACACATCAGGAGAAAACATCACTGAGGCTTTAGTGTCCGAGGGACTGGTCGAGGTCAGGAGAGGCGGAATTAGGGCGGACGAGTGAGTGTGAATTGTCTCCCTTGGTTTGAAATATTAAGTACTTCTTTAAGGGGGTACTCTACGTCGTCATTATGGCTGACTTCCTTTTAAAGCATGGATGAAAATATAAATACCAGCAATATTTGTCTATTCATTTAAAACTTTTTCGCCTAGCTCAGTAGGTTAGCACGTTGATTGCTGAACTGTAGATCGCATGTTCGAGCCCAGCAGGGGATTTAAATTTTTCTCAGATTGTTTTCAACTAAAACTGCATTTTTTACTAAATAAAGTAAAGAACAAGGTACGATTGTATACATAAAAAGGCCCAAAATTTTTCTCTCTATAAAATGTGTCTGGAATTAACCTTAATCAGCATTTTAAGGAAGTAAAATATATGCCAGGTATACTATGTCAACAAAATCAGAATGATATTCCTAATTGGATAGCATTATGACATCATGATTAAGACATTTCCCGCCTTTTTTTTTTCAAAATAAGCTTGGAAACTGTCAAATGTCATACAAATTATTGCTCAGGAAAAGATGTGCGCATTTGTTTAGCAAAATGAAAATGATATATATTGTGTATTATTTTAAGATGAAAAACATACTTAAATATGAATTTGCTCGACACATGCACTGTATGTTTTCTGAGAAGAAAACCACCTAAATTTGTGGATATTTTCATTGAAAATGGCATTTTTGCAATTTTATGCCAACTTTTTGCTCTCGTCATATGACACAAATCATTTTGCTGATCAAACTGAGTGGATTTTGGGTTTGCTAATCTATTCGTTATTTGAATGCCAGAGTTTGAGCTCCAAGTGAAATCATCGATATTTTGGGCCAAATGACTTTAGAAACTGGTGTACCTACTTCTTTGGAAGTTTTCAATTTCAAAATATTGTTGTAGATATCCTTCACTTTTCATCCATATCAAATATCTCTGGTGTAGCATACCTCCTTAATATATTTAGAATGTATACCAATAGCCTTAATGTTTCTTTAAGATATGAATTTCATAGTAGAAAATCCAGGAGGGCATAGATTGCGATGCTTTACGGGGCATATTTCGTAAAGTCTGTTTGCTCATCAAGGAAAGTATGCCGGTGTGAGGCGTTGCTGTTCATGCCCTCATAAATTTTCAAAAATGATGTTTATTTTTAGCTCACTTGAGCTGAAAGCTCAAGTGAGCTTTTCTGATTGCCTGTTGTCTGTCTGTAAATTTTTCACATTACTTCTTCTCCAGAACCACTGGGCCAATTTCATCAACTTGGCTAAAAGCATCCTTGGGTGAAGGGCTTTCAAGTTTGTTCAAATGAAGGGCCATGCCCACTTCAATGGGGAGATAATCGTAAAAATGCAAAAATACGGTGGGATCATTTAAAAATCTTCTTCTCAAGAACCACTGGGCCAAAAGAGCTGAAATCTACATGAAAGCCTCCTGTTATAGTGGAGAAACAAGTTTGTTGAGATCATGACCCCCGGCGGTAGGGTGGGGTCACAATAGGGGATCAAAGTTTTACATACAAATATAAAATGAAACTTTTTAAAAATCTTCTTCTCAAGAACCACTGGGCCAGGAAAGTTTAGATTTACATGAAAGCTTTCTAACAGTGCAGATTAAAGTTTGTTAAAATCATGATCCCTGGGGGTAGAATGGGGCCATAATAGGGGATCAAACTTTTACATACAAATATAAAATGAAAATCTTTAAAAATCTTCTTCTCTAGAACCACTGGGCCAGAAAATTTAGATTTACATGAAAGCTTCCTGACAGAGTGCAGATTAAAGTTTGTTAAAATCGTGATCCCTGGGGGTAGGATGGGGCCACAATAGGGGATCAAACTTTTAGATACAAAGATAAAGAGAAAATTTTGAAAAATCATCTCATGAACCAGAGGCCTAAGAAAGTAAAAATTTAAATGAAAGCTTCCTAACATAGTGCAGATTCAAGTTTGTGAAAATCATGGCTCCAGGAGGTAGGTTTGGGCCACAATAGGGATCAAAGTTTTACATACGAATATACAGGGAAAATCTTAAGATATGGGCCAAGGTGACTCCGGTGAACAATGTGGTGCATGGGCCATTTGTTTATAGTTACATTTTATTTCCATTTCTGTTGGAATATTCCCAGCCATTAAAATAATTGTACTCTATGTATGAAGATTCATCTGCACATTGTTCACATTCACGAGGAAACGGCCATCGTTTCGATCAGTAATTAAGATATCACAGATAAAAACATTAGAAATGTAGTTATTACAAAATGAAGTTAAGATATCTTGATCACACTCTCCCTCTTAATTTCCTATCTGCATGTAAAGTGTCTGGTGAATTCTATTTTCAACAGTCCAGGTCAACAGCAGTTGATTCAGCTAGAGGATGTTGCAAAGTCTGCTGGGAAGGGGAAATGGAACACCGAGGAGGCAGCTAAGCATATACGCAACGTAAAATGGACGGTAGAAAACCCCAGAAATTTTGTGGACTCTCATCATAACAAACCCATTGATGGTAAGACAGAAGTCATGTCAAAACTTGTCTCAAATGAAACCTGTGTAAACTGTAAAGTTGATACAGTGAAACCTGTATAATCTGATAATTTGTCCCATGTGATGTAGTGAAACCTGTATATTCTGATCATTTAGGATGGATCTGCATTCAGGGGTTGAATATTGTTTTGGTCCTTTTACTCCACTACATTTTATTATCCCTTTCTGTCACAAACTTTTTAAAGAGGGAGATGATAATTATGATTAATTATTATAATTAGGGGTCTTGTTACATGATTATTAATTTCATCAATCTTTTTCTTACAGCTGTAATTGAGCATGTGAGAGACGGCTGTACAGTCCGTGCGTTCCTCTTACCATCATTCGACTACGTCACCATCATGCTGTCAGGAATTAAGGTTTGTTCACGTTTTTTGTTGCTAGAAGAAATACACACTTCATGGCTGTCTGTTTACCCCTCTGAACACTGAAATCATGGCAGTCTGTGTCCCCCTCTGAACACTGAAATCATGGCTGTCTGTTTCCCCCTGTGAACACTGAAATCATGGCTGTCTGTTTCCCCTCTGAACACTGAAATCATGGTTATCTGTTACCCCCTCTGAACACCAGTGCTCCCACTGGACCAAAATTCCCTTTCGCCACTTTTTCGGGGTGCGGCGAGGCGCAAATAATCTCATGCTTTACAATTATTTCCATCATATTATTTTATTCATTACATTACACTGATTTTAATCAGTTACATTACTAAATCATATCCAGCTACCATACCTAAACACTTCTTTCTGAAATAATAAGAAGTTGATTTGTTTGATAAATTCTATTATGGAAATCAAAAATCAGATAATAAATCATAATGATATAAATATAAACTTCATGATGCCACACCCCTCAGTGAAAACATTGTGTACATTGCCCGAAATGGAGATGTCACAAAACATCAAGCCCAATTTAGAGTTGTATCTCAACCATTCCCTATTAGTTCCGTTTTTGGTATGGAAGATTTTGCAATTTGGACAAAATCAGATGTTTGAACAGGTGGGGTTGACAGTAAAGCCAAACAGATATTTTTTTAATTTTAGACTGACTAGGGTCAGAAGCTACAAGTTTAGTGTCAATATAGTATGGAGTGCATAGTCTTATGGGATTAGCATTTTTATACTGTTGCGCACCGAACTTCAGAACTTCAAAAAAAAATATTTATTAAAATTGCTATGTCCATATCAATGGTGACCGACCGCATTGTTTATGAAATCAAACACATCACAATCAAAACGAGCTTGGCCGCAAAAACAAACAATTGATGTATATACATTATACACAATAATACGGCCAATTTAATTACCGGTCGGTTCTGTGGTTAAGAATTGACATCAATGTGGAGATGATAACACGATAATGAATAAGAATTTAAATGTTAAACAATTGACCACAGCAGGGTACACAGCCGATGTACTTTATTACATAATCACCGACTTTTTTGTAGCCATACATTACCTGTGGCTATTATCTGGCCTTCGTGACCAGCTCTGTGTGCACTGGAGCGACGCGAGATTTCCGGTCGCACGCGTTGACTGAATAAACAGATTTTGACTGCATAAACAAACAGGTGATAATGTGTCACTGACAAAGGAAATTTTAAAATACAATTTATTGCAAAAAGGGATTTTCGCCATTTTTGAAAAAAATTCGCCATTGGCGAAAATGGCGAAGCCCAGCTCGAGCACTGCTGAACACTGAAATCATGGCTGTCTGTTTCCCCCTGTGAACACTGAAATCATGGCAGTCTGTTTCCCCCTGTGAACACTGAAATCATGGCTGTCTGTGTCCCCCTCTGAACACTGAAATCATGGTTATCTGTTACCCCCTCTGAACACTGAAATCATGGCTGTCTGTGTCCCCCTCTGAACACTGAAATCATGGTTATCTGTTACCCCCTCTGAACACTGAAATCATGGTTGTCTTTTTCCCCCTCTGAACACTGAAATCATGGTATCTGTTTCCCCCTCTGAACACTGAAATCATGGTATCTGTTTCCCCCTCTGAACACTGAAATTTGGTGTTGAACTCTTAATCCCTGACATTGTTTTGGAATGTAGAGAAGTGTGTGACACATTGCTATCACAAAAACAGATCATAAATAAATATCAGGATTTTAAAGAGTGCAACAGTGAAAGTAGGAGATATGAGAAAAAAAGCTCAATGTACATGTATAAGATGTAAAATCAGAGTTTCCTAAAACCAGGTATTTCTATCAGTCATTTGGACTGATGACTTAGTGAGTTCGATAATACAATTTATTTTTCTTTCAAAAATGAATCAGATTATTATAGCAATGATAAACCTAACTGCACTACTGTAAAAACTGGGAAATTACCTTCCTCATAGGCATTGTGACATCATAATATTGCATCACTTTCTACATAGAAAAAAAATTCAGATTACAATAAACTTTCCAGGTAAAATGAAAAATTCCGGATTGATAAGGCAGGTAGCAATCGGTCACATGGACTAGTAGTACAGCGAATTTTATCAGACATTCCGATTTTCTGTCAATTTGACTGTAGGACTGACTTAGAGAACCTACTGTGTATCAGTGTCTTGTCTAATTACCAGCTTGTTTCCACTGTGACTTGTCTAATTACCAGCTTGTCTCTACAGTGTCTTGTCTATTTACCAGCTTGTCCTTACAGTGACTTGTCTAATTACCAGCTTTTCCTTACAGTGACTTGTCTAATTATCAGCTTATCCTTACAGTGCCTTGTCTAATTACCAGCTTGTCCTTTCAGTGCCTTGTCTAATTACCATCTTGTCTCTACAGTGTCTTGTCTAATTACCATCTTGTCTCTACAGTGTCTTGTCTAATTACCAGCTTGCCTCTACAGTGACTTGTTTAATTACCAGCTTGTCTCTACAGTGACTTGTCTAATTACCAGCTTGTCTCTACAGTGTCTTGTCTATTTACCAGCTTGTCCTTACAGTGACTTGTCTAATTACCAGCTTGTCTCTATAGTGACTTGTTTAATTACCAGCTTATCCTTACAGTGCCTTGTCTAATTACCATCTTGTCTCTACAGTGTCTTGTCTAGTTACCATCTTGTCTCTACAGTGTCTTGTCTAATTACCAGTTTGTCTCTACAGTGACTTGTCTAATTACCATCTTGTCTCTACAGTGTCTTGTCTAATTACCAGCTTGTTCTTACAGTGTCCAATGTTCAAACAAGATGACAGTGGCAAGCAGGTCCCCGAAACCTTCACCGAGGAGGCCAAGTATTTCACCGAGGTTCGTTTGCTGCAGAGAGATGTACAGATCATACTGGAGGGAGTGTCCAATCAAAACCTGCTGGGCACGGTCATCCACCCGGTATGTACAGAGTCACCCAGTATTTATATCGATTGGTAGATACAATTCTTTTTACCTTAAAATATTTGAGATTTTGCAATCTATGATTGAGATGAAGTTTGATTAAAGTTTTAAAAATATTTCAAACATTTACGAATACTTTGTTTGTAGAATGGTAACATTGCCGAGTTGTTGCTGAGGGAGGGATTTGCTCGCTGTGTGGACTGGAGCATGGGCGTGGTCACTCAGGGAGCTGATAAACTCCGAGCCGCTGAAAAGTAAGGGGCATCAGGAAAAGCCAGCATCTTCTAGCATTCATAACAATTGTACTGATATACATGTATTGCATTGTCAGTCATTTTTAATAGCAAATCTGTCTTCGGTACAGATTAGTCGACTCATGAAGATTTTTGGTACAACCTTGGTCATAATTTCTGAACTATACAAGATGGAGACATCATACTAAAGAGAATTGAAAGGTCAAGGTCATGTCTATCTGACGACTAAAGGTCAAGGTCATTCACTAATATTGAATTCAACATATTGTACAATAAATTGTGTCCTGGGAGGGGACATTGTACATGACAAAACACATCCTGTTGAATAACAGCCTGTCACATATCTTTGTGTTGTAGAATAACAGCCTGTCACATATCTTTGTGTTGTAGAATAACAGCCTGTCACATGTCTTTGTGTTGTAGAATAACAGTCTGTCACATGTCTTTGTGTTGTAGAATATCAGCCTGTCACATGTCTTTGTGTTGTAGAATAACAGCCTGTCACATGTCTTTGTGTTGTAGAATAACAACCTGTCACATATCTTTGTGTTGTAGAATAACAGCCTGTCACATATCTTTGTGTTGTAGAATAACAGTCTGTCACATATCTTTGTGTTGTAGAATAACAGCCTTTCACATATCTTTGTGTTGTAGAATAACAGCCTGTCAAGTGTCTTTGTGTTGTAGAATAACAGCCTGTCACATATCTTTGTGTTGTAGAATTGCCAAAGAGAAGAAGGCTAGGGTGTGGAAGGATTATTCTCCCTCAGGACCGACAGTGGACATTAAAGACAAGGCCTTCACTGGCAAGGTAGGCTGATGTCATGAAGATTTAGAAGTGTATGTACAGTCAAACATGCTGATAAAGAATTCACACTCATAACGAATTCACACTCCTAACGAATTCACACTCCTAACGAATTCACACTTGTAAAGAATTCACACTCATAATGAAACTCGTAACGATTTCACACTCATAACGAATTCACACTCCTAACAAATTCACACTCGTAATGAATTCACACTCATAACAAATTCGTAACGAATTCACACTCGTAACGAATTCACACTCGTAACAAATTCACACTCGTAACAAATTCACACTCCTAACGAATTCACACTCGTAATGAATTCACACTCATAACGAAACTCGTAACGAATTCACACTCCTAACGAATTCACACTCGTAATGAATTCACACTCCTAACGAATTCACACATGTAACGAATTCACACTCTTAACGAATTCACACTCATAACGAATTCACACTCATAAAGAATTCACACTCATAACGAAACTCGTAACGAATTCACACTCATAACGAAACTCGTAACGAATTCACACTCAAAACGAATTCACACTCCTAACGAATTCACACTCCTAACGAATTCACACTCATAACGAATTCACACATGTAATGAATTCACACTCGTAACAAATTCACACTCGTAATGAATTCACACTCATAACGAAACTCGTAACGAATTCACGCTCATAACGAATTCACACTCGTAATGAATTCACACTCATAACAAATTCATGCTCATAACAAATTCACACTTATAACGAATTCACTCTCGTAACAAATTCATGTGAACTCATAACGAATTCACACTCATAATGATTTCACACTCATAACGAATTCACATTCCTAACTAATTCACACTCGTAACAAATTCATACTCATAATGGATTTACACTTGTAACAAATTCATACTCATAATGGATTTACACTCATAACAAATTCATACTCATAATGGATTTACACTCGTAACAAATTCATACTCATAACGGATTTACACTCGTAACAAATTCACTCATGCAACGAATTCACACTCATAACAAACTCGTAACGAATTCACGCTTGTAATGGATTCACACTTGTAACAAATTCACACTCATAACAAATTCATGCTCATTGCAGAGTGATGTATTTATTGCTCTTACGAGAGATAAATTTCAAAAGCTATGTTGAAGCGAAATTGTTACAACAACCTGTTTTTCGCTGGCTCTGAAGGTTCACTGTATTTATAGGTTTGAAAACAGAGATCATTATTTTTATGCCCCCATAATCAGGTTTCACAAGACCATTCTTTGGATAACTTAATTACTTTACTGCCATATGAAGGTATCAGTGTTTTACAAACACATCTTGTTAGTCTCCTAGGTAGTCTGCTTCAATAAACCACCATTAATCAAATTTTCATCATGTGCTGCAGTCCTAGTCTGTGGAATTAGTTTGTACAGGGTATCGTATTTGTGTATTGTTTTTGTCTTTCAGGTTGTGGAAGTTGTTAATGGGGATGCTTTGGTCGTCAAAACTGCAGATAACAAGTTTAAAAAGGTGTTCCTCGCCAGCGTGCGACCCCCAAGGTAGAACACATCCACAATTGTCTTTCATGATTTACATGTATTAATGCAAGTAGTACACATTCAGTACAAACAATGTTACTCCCATCGTGCTCCTAGTTGTCTGTCTCTTCACGAAATTAAACTTTTCGTGCAAGTCAAGACCTCTTGCCTTTGTATCAGGCCAGTTCAACTTAACTGATAGATTTTCCTCCCCACCCACCCCTCAAATATCGGCCCGCCCTGAATTTTTAGCCGAGTTCCAACGAAATTGAACTCGGCTATTGGTTTCATCGGGTGGGCGGTTGGGCGTCAACAATTGGTTTCTGGATGATAACTCGAAAAGTTTACAATCTAATCAAATGAAACTTTGAATTATTGTTGGGTACCAGGTTAGGAAGACCCCTATTGATTTTGGAGAAAAAAGATCAAGGTCACAGTGACCGAATATAGAATGAAAATTTCAGAAAAATTTGGTTTCCGGATGAAAACTCAGAAAGTTTAAATCCGAATCAAATGATACATAAAGATATTGTTATGTACTAGGTAAGGAAGATCCCTATTGATTTTGGAGAAAATAGGTCAAAGGTCAAGGTCACTGAACGAAAATAGATTTAAAATTGGTTTCTGGAGGATAACTCAAAAATTTAAATTTGAATCAAATGAAATATATTGTTGGATACCAGCAAAGCAAGGCCCCTATTGATTTTGGAGAAAAAAGGTCAAAGGTCAAGGTCACAGTGACCGAAAATAGATTGAAAACTTCAGACAAATATGGTTTCTGGACAGTAACTCGAAACGTTTAAAACTGAAATTAGTTCTTCACAATTATAAATATGCCACATCATTCCTGACTTTACAATGTATCCCATGCAGCTCGGCTCATGCACCCCTGGGTACATATATTGATTTTCTTATTTTGTGGAACTTGCGCAATTTCCGAAAAATTTCCCATGTCCGGCTCCGGTATTTACACTTCTTGTTTACATTTCCGGTATAGCAACATGAAAAGCCACGTGAAGAAAATAAATCATATGGTTTTCTTAATTTCTTACGGGCGTAAATGAAAGGAAGGGATTAATGTTCGTCATATCTTGAAGAAGTTTGGTACCTTTCTGTGTTTGAAATCAAAGCTTAACCTGGAATTTGTCTGTGAAATAAGCATAGATTGATATCCATCTGGCATTAAATGATGCACTTCTGTTGAAAAAAACTTGTTTGTCATTAATATTTTTCTCAGAAAATAAAAATTAAAAAATAAAATCCTCCCACCCGCCCCATACTTTTTTGTGACCCTGGATGATAATCTACTAATTAAGTTGAATTGGCCTTATGGACTACTTTGATATTTATGATCTTTTTATATGCGTTCAGGTTCAGTAGACAATTATTTGATAAAGTTGTTGTTTTTTTCATTCCTTGCATGATTTCCATAATTTTTTTTTAGAAATACCACACCTGCTGACTCCACAGAATCTTCTCCCAGCAAAGGTCGAGGTCGCCCTCTGTATGACGTTCCATATATGTTCGAAGCTAGGGAATTCCTGAGAAAGAAACTGATCGGAAAAAAGGTAGATTTGGGAATGCAAGCTGACATTTAAGTTTTACAATGAATTATCTCCTTAAGTTCTATTTGATTGTATCTAGTTTAATGTGTCCTTAAATTCTGATGATCTTCAGTTTTATTGTTTTGATCAGACCCTTAAATTCTGATGGTCTTCAGTTTTATTGTTTTTATCAAGTCTTTGAATTCAGGCAATCTTCAGTTTTATGTTTTATTGTTTTATCAAATTCTTAAATTCTGATGGTCTTCAGTTTTATTGTTTTTATATCAAATCCTTAAAAATTCAGGCAATCCTCAGTTTTATGTTTTTATCAAGTACATGTTCTTGCATCCTTGATAATTGGAAATGTAACACCACATGTTAAATCAGCTGACTGTGAATTGCAGGTGAATGTGCAGGTGGATTATATTCAGCCAGCTAATAACAATTTCCCGGAGAAGAACTGCTGCACCGTGACGATATCTGGAATGTAAGTCACAGTGCTAACGTACGTCGTGTCATTTTGGCACGCTGGGAATGTTGGAGTTTTTTGCGGATGAGGAAAATTTGACACAATTGAAAGTGCCAAAATGTCTATCCATATTTAATTGATAAACTTGTTAAGTGAAAATATGCCAAAGAAATGAATTGCTAACTTTAATTTCAGTCTTTATTTTTTTAGAAAAATCCGCTGTTAGAATACTTCTGACATAAAAATTCCGCGATGTACTGTCAATTCTATCGTCACTAATGTCACTTGTAAAATTAGTTGTATTTGCAAAATGTTTTATTTTCTACTCTTTTCCGGGGGGGGGGGGGGGGGGGGGGGGGGGGGAAATGATGTGGAAACAAAAATAGCCTTTACTTACATGTTGTTTGGAAATAAAAAAAATTGTAAATTTAAAACAGAGCAGACAACAGAGTTTACTTTGAGTGACAGTGCTTAGAGTGAATTAAAAACAACTGTAATTAAAGCGTAATCATTCGGTTTTATGCCTCTGAGGTGGAAAATGGGGAAGTAGGCACATATTTATGTCTGTTGATCAACTTGAAGAACTGTAGCTGATTAAGTAAACTGAAATGTCACCGTCAAAGAAATTTGACTGTATAAGGTAGGCCAGTTTTCAAGCTCACAAGTCATGACCACACTTGAACTGGGCCAAATGGGGGGAGGGGAGGGGAGGGGAGGGGGTAATTGTTTCATTAACATATTGTGTTATAGTTAAAGACATTTAGAAATAATATCCTGGTACATGTATATATTTTTTTACAGTAATGTAGGGGAAGCTCTGGTTGGTAAGGGTCTCGCCTCTGTCGTCCGCTACAGACAGGAGGATGACCAGAGGTCTGAACACTACGATGAACTGCTGGCTGCAGAAGCAAGAGCCCAGAAGAAAGGCGTGGGAATGCATTCCAAGAAAGATGCACCGACCCATAAAGTGGCCGACGTGTCAGGGGTAGGGCTTCATTATTGTCAGGGGCAGGGCTTCTTCATTATAGTCAGGGGCAGGGCTTCTTCATTATTGTCAGGGGCAGGGTTTTTTCATCATTGTCAGGGGCAGGGCTTCTTCATTATTGTCAGGGGCAGGGCTTCTTCATTATTGTCAGGGGCAGGGTTTTTTCATCATTGTCAGGGGCAGGGCTTCTTCATTATTGTCAGGGGCAGGGCTTCTTCATTATTGTCAGGGGCAGGGCTTTTTCATCATTGTCAGGGGCAGGGTTTTTTCATCATTGTCAGGGGCAGGGTTTTTTCATCATTGTCAGGGGCAGGGCTTCTTCATTATTGTCAGGGGCAGGGCTTCTTCATTATTGTCAGGGGTAGGGCTTCTTCATCATTGTTAGGGGTAGGGGTCTTTGTTCATTATCATCTTTTATTGTGTATCATGATGTGAAAAATGACCATATTAGTAGATGGAAGGGTAACTGTTAAGTACATGGATTTGGTATTAAAGAGTGGGTACCCTACGCTTTGGTGAATGAAACACCCTGGTATTGAGAAACATTTTGTGGGATAGAAGCAGTGATGGCGATGGATTGTGATCTATTGTAAACCGATTTTTTTTATTCTATGGCAGGATCCAAACAAGTGTAAGCAGTTTTTGCCATTCCTACAGAGGGCAGGAAAGTCCGAGGCCATTGTGGAATTTGTTGCTAGCGGATCTCGTCTCCGATTGTACCTGCCGCGGGAAACCTGCCTTATGACTTTCCTGATCTCAGGTACAGAGGGGTACAGCTAACTAATTTGTAGAACTCTGCCTGTAAAAAGTTTCAATCAGAATCTCAGAAGAATTGCTTCTGTATGTTGTGCTGTGTGACATCCAAATTCTGTAGGAGGTTTGCAGATTAATGACTTAGTCTGAACTCATAATGTCTTTAAATGAATGATCTGTCTCTGTGATAAAAGGTTTACTCTGAATGTGAATCGAATTAGACAGATAAAAGATTTCATTGTCTTGAGAGTCCTTCCATTCTCTCTGTTCTGTATTATGATATTTTTATATATCAGATATTGAATGCCCCTGGGGAGCTCGACCCTGTTCTATATCGTGATATTTTTATATATCAGATATTGAATGCCCCTGGGGAGCTCGTCCCTGTTCTATATCGTGATATTTTTATATATCAGATATTGAATGCCCCTGGGGAGCTCGTCTCTGTTCTATATTGTGATATTTTTATATATCAGATATTGAATGCCCCCGGGGAGCTCGTCCCTGTTCTATATTGTGATATTTTTATATTATATCAGATATTGAATCCCCCCGGGGAACTCGTCTCTGTTCTGTATAGTGATATTTTTATATTGTATCAGGTATTGAATGCCCCCAGGGAGCTCGTCTCTGTTCTATATTGTGATATTTTTATATTGTATCAGGTATTAAATGCCTCCGGGAAGCTTGTCCCTGTTCTGCATCGTGATATTTTTGTATTTTAGATATTGAATGCCCCCAGGGAGCTTGTCCCTGTTCTGTACTGCGATATATTTAATGTTTTATATTGTATCAGGTATTGAATGCCCCCAGGGAGCTTGTCCCTGTTCTGTACTGCGATATATTTAATGTTTTATATTGTATCAGGTATTGAATGCCCCCAGGGAGCTTGTCCCTGTTCTGTATTGCGATATATTTAATGTTTTATATTGTATCAGGTATTGAATGCCCCCGGGGAGCTCGTCCCCTCCCAGGAGGTCAGATGACCACTTCTGAACCGTACGGTGATGAAGCGCTTCAATTCACAAAGGAAATGTGCCTGCAAAGAGAGGTAACTCCGTGCTTTAGAGAAATGGATTTCATATAAAATGTTTTGTAATGTAAATAATGGAAATCATTCAAACACTGTATATATTATAGACATGTTTTAACGGGGTTACATTTTCATGGATTTACTTTTTCTATTCATTTCTCAGGTAGATGTGCTTAATTCTATAACATTTTTTTGAATAACTTAAAATCTCATTGGTGTAAAATTCTGAAGATTTTTCGTACCATGTGGAAAGTATTTCACCTACTGTAGGTTTGTTTTGGTTCCATTAATTATTTTTTTATGGGGAACCAGCAACATTGAATGAAATTATAGATGTTTGACAATTCATTAACATTACTTTCTTGAATTGATTAAAAGTTTGTGGATATGGAGGAGGACAGGTCGAAGTAAATTCTTTGCTTACATCAACAGCAAAGTTAACAATCCCCATTCCCCCGAAAACGTGTGTTTATAGCCAAATTTAGATATTTATTTTAATTTGATTTTCATAGTAAGTGAAATGAAACTATAAACGTGAAGTTACAGAGATGGTACCCAGTACTGTACGTTTTGCATTTACTTGGTAGCAGGATACATACGGAATAAATATTTCATTAAAGTTTTTAGAAATTTAAAAAAAAAAAAATTTGCTCCTTCTGATGTAGTAGCTTAAAGAAGAAAATCTGCCAATAAAACAAAGTTTGATTTGTCAAGTGGATTAAATATGCAATATAAAATGTGATAAATACTGTATAGGTTGAAGTGCGAGTGGAGACTATGGACAAGGGAGGTAACTTTATCGGCTGGTTGTTCGTGGAGAACACTAACTTGTCTGTGGCTCTGGTAGAAGAAGGGCTAGCCAAGGTGCACTTCACCGCAGAAAGAAGCAATTACTTCAAGCAGCTACAAATCGCAGAGGAGAACGCCAGGCGAAACAAACTCAATGTAAATTTATATTCATTTCTCTTTTATTGATTTTCTTTCTTGTTAAATGTGACTTACGATGTTGATCTCATGGAGTAAAACAGTTATAGTGAATCTCCAGGGCCAGCTAAAAACAGCGCGTTATAACCAAACTTTGCTATATCCAGTAACATTTTTGTTATTGTGGGAATAAACATAACTTTGCAGTAAGAATGAATTCATTGTAAGTGTGTTCATTATAAGCATCTTTTTACTGTACAAAGTGATGAGTTGATTTACATGAATCAACTAAGGGCTATTCCAGAAATAAATACATGGGGGGGTTGGGAGGCACCTTTTGTATATACCAAGCACCCATAAAAAAAAATAAAAAATTACCCCATGACCCATCAAATTAATAAACTCATTTTACAATGACCCATCTAATAAAAAAAAAAAAACTAACCAGACCCACCACAAAAATATTTTTAAAAATGAAAACTGTACAAATCTTGCAAGGTTTTCGGGACAAACATTCTAGTCAATGACGCGGTAATGCCTGTGCGACATTGTATCACAGTAGTTCTGAAGAAACGATGTCACATCAACAATCAAAGGCATCTATGGCGGGAATGTTGGAAAGATTGGGAGTCCAAACGATGCTATTATCATGAAATGGGTATGGATATGTTTTTCCACGAATCGTTCGTCTTCTAATGGAGCCCGCGCCCGGAGGCCTCTATATCACCATCACACCGACTGATAAATATAACGCATCGGTACCCTCGTATAAATCAACTAAGGTTTGCCTATTTTTATTAGAAAACGGAATACCTATTGGTTTCAAAATATTCCCAAAATCGATGCACTGTAAACTGTAATAATCTACCGAACAGAGTTCGCCGCCATCACGTCCAAAGGGACCCTATTAAACGCGCCTCTAATTTGAAGAGTGCCGTAATGGAAAGTTATGCGCTGCAAAGAGCGACAACTCGAATAGTTCTATGTTACTTTCGATTTCGAAAGCACGTTTTCAATTTTCCCTCCGACGTTTTGTAACCAACACGACAAGAGCGACAATAAAAATATTCTGAAAACTCAACACCCAAGTAGCACAAAATAAAACAATAGAAACTACCCACTACCCATAATAAATATTTTATTAACAATCCCACCACGGACCAATTAAAATATGAAAAAATACGACCACCCACACAAAAAAATATCATTTGCCGCCCGACCCCCCCATTTGATCATTTCTGGAACAGCCCTAACTGGTTCATTTTCGTATTCAGTTGTGGAAGGACTATAAGGAAGCACCAGAAACGGAAGAAGTTGTAGAAGACACGACGGAGAGAAACGTAAGCTACAAGTCCATTGTAGTCACGGAGGTCACAGACGACCTGAAATTCTTCGCACAGTTAGTCGACAACGGACCACAGTTGGAGAAATTGATGGAACAGCTTAGACAGGACATGGAAGCCAATCCCCCGTTGCCTGGTGCCTACACGCCAAAACGAAATGATACGTGTGCAGCCAAATTCTCCCAGGATAATGAGTGGTAAGAGAGGACATTTCTGTTCAGCCATTGTGTATTCACATGTAAGGGAAAAGAGGAAGGGAAATTTTCAAAAGTTTAGATATATGAGGAAAAAGAGGTAGGGAAATTCTCAAAAGTGTGAAGATATGGCCTAGAGGAATCAAATTTACAAGGAAGTTGGTTCCTGTGTGTATTTGATTTTTGAAAACTGTCTTAAGCTTAATATTTTGATAAATTGGAATAATTATACTAATTGTAAATTCTCTATTTCAGGTACAGAGCCAAAATAGAAAAAGTGGATGGATCCAAAGTGACAGTGCTGTACGTTGATTATGGAAACGTAAGTAATGAACTGCAGTTTGTTTCGATCAAAATTTACAGGAAACTTTCGATTGTCAGCAAATACATGTATGTTGGTTTTACTCGGTTTCTCATGAAATTAAACAGCAGGTGAAGGTTATATGGAGTTGATGAAGCAGTGTAGGCTTCTACATATAGAGTTAACAATGTTTATTCAGGGATATCAATGCCAATCCTGTTAATTATCTTAATTATCCTCTTAATTATCCTGTTAATTATCTTAATTATCATAGTATTTTTAACGATTCATGGCAGCAGGTGCATGTAATAAATGACAGATTTTACATGTAAACATAGTAAAAATAACAGACAATATATACACACACCCATTGCTATGTGCAGATAAACGTAATTTACACAGTCTGCAGAAATATGATAAGTGATCTTCACTAACTTTGGGTCAGTATGATAAAATGGCCAGCCTACCTCAGCTCTAGTTCACAACCTGCTTCATACAGAGAAGATGTCTTAAAGGACACATCTCGTGTTTTCAAAGTATACAGAATTATATGCATTTTGTCTTCCTTATGCTTATAGAAATTAATTGTAATAGTTCGTTCGCTGAAGTATTGCGATAATTAGCCACAATACGGACTTAAATCTAAGCCCCGATTTCAAAAAGCCTAGTTAATTAGATAGGTAGTCACGTGGTACAGTGACTTCATATGCGACCTTCGTCGATCAACTTGTTGTAAAAGTAGTGTTAGATATTTTTAAAAACTCGGGTTTTAGGGGCCTAATTTATTTACCATGGATAACATTTATTTCGATGTTGACAAATTTCCAGAGTCTTATATCTTTTAGCCAACAGTGCATATAAATAGCGACCCAAATGTAGCGAGAAAAGCGAGTATGAAATCTGCATAAATTTGCGAGTAAATAATGTTTACATCGGATCCCTGTCTAAACACAATTTGGTAATGCCATTTCTGTAAACAACTGTAATTAGCGTTGTTGCTTTTCTAAAATAAACAGTGCAATTATTATTAAATTTATTTTTGGAGAAGTTAGATAGGCCTAAATTATGATACGATTATGTATCATTGACAACTAGGCCTACTGTCACGGGTGCATTTCGAAAAAGAAAAAATAATAATAATGATCAAACTTATTGTGAAAATCACAATACTTTTAAATTATTTTATTAAAGCAATTTTATTAGGCCTAATCATTATTTTTTGTTATCAACACGTTGTTACGTAGGAAGTGGGAGCGCGGCATGCTGTTGTTGTAAACACGTACGTGTTCCTTAAAAAAAAATGAAAGCATTATAATTCAATTCAAAGTCGGGAAATATTATATTTTATTATTTATAATTGAAAGTTCAATTATCTTTTATCTTTAAATTTCTTTTTTAAAACTACCAGTTGGTAGACACTGCTAGCAAAGTTCTGCCTATGTTGTTACAAGGTGAAGGTCAGTTGGTGCGAGTGTGTATTGAATTCGAGAGCAGAACGGAAAGCATATGCCGTAGGCCTATATGTAACAGTGCGTAGCTTCGATAGAACCACTTTCTCTCAGTTTATCTACGTATTTGTCCAAGTGCTTGTTAGAAAAAGTACAGGGACAAATTTTACTGGGGTTTTTTATAGCAAAGTCGTTGTGCCGACAAAAAATATTCACGTCTTGTCCATCATACCTTCCTTCGAAAATTGATAAAAACAGTCCAAATCCTCTCTACTGACAGCAAGTACACCCTCAAACGGCACAAAACATCCTAATGCAGTGTTATTTACAAGCTGTTAATGTGATAATTGTTTGTTTGTCAATTAAATCTAATCTGTTTATGAAATGGCTATCAACTGTTTTCAAATCTTCTCGCTCGAGGTCGCATATGACGTCACAGATAATGGCGCGTAAATTATCGAAGAAAATATGCATATCGCAAGATTTGAATTTCATTGCTTTCAAACTCGAAAACTACGCAAACTGTTTCATTTAAAACACATGTAAAGTAGTTTTAGGCGTGAAATGAATTAATTTTGCTGAAAAAATTAAAAAGATTAAAAACATGCGATGTGTCCTTTAATGTGTATAGTAAATTGCTTGTCTTTTTTCCAGTTATATACCTTTCTTAATAGATATAAATAAAATAAAACTAGTTTTAATATTGTTGTTTTGTTTTGTGTTTTCAAAACAGCAATACAAGCATGAGTATTATATGGAAAATTAGTCAAAAACTGGGTTGCTGTGATGTCGATAAAAAATTCACCACAAGACTTTCAAATTTCACTTTTGATTGAGCAAGACCTCACTCTTTGTCCTCAATGAATTTATCAAATGTATGATTGAATATAGTTAACTATGTTTGGATTGGATGATTTTAAGATTCAATATAGTTAATTGTTTTGATTGGATGATTTTAGGTTCTATATAGTTAACAAAGTTTTGATTGGATAATTTTAGAGGGAACAAACTACAACCACCTGCCTGGCTACTCTGCCTGCATCCTTCCAGACTCTTGCCCCACAAGCCACTGAGTACTGCCTAGCCTGTGTAACCCTCCCACCAGATGTAAGTATCAGGGATCGACACCAGTTCTGTGTGCCATTGGTGATCAGGGAAACTCAATATGTAGTTATTTCCAACAGTTTTATAAACACCATAATACACTGACACAAAACACACAGACTACAGAAGAATGCACACTTACACATCCAACCATGTGCTCATACACATACACAAATGTGCATGGACACACACACACACTCCAAAAAAAGAACAAACAAAACAGGAATAAAACTGCATGTATTTTTACTTATCCTTAAATTACATGGGAATGTGTCAGGTTTGAGATGGATGTGACATTGGATAACATAGTTTTTATAGGAGGACTTTAAGGTTTGAGACGAACGTGACATTGGATAATGTCTTGTTTTTATAGGAGGGCTTTAAGGTTTGAGACGAACGTGGCATTGGATAATGTCTTGTTTTTATAGGAGGACTTTAAGGTTTGAGACGAACGTGACATTGGATAATGTCTTGTTTTTATAGGAGGACTTTAAGGTTTGAGACGAACGTGACATTGGATAATGTCTTGTTTTTATAGGAGGACTTTAAGGCTGATGGAGTGGATGCTTTTTATGATGGAGTGGCAAACAGGCAGCTGTCCATGAACGTGGAATACAAATCTGGAGGATTAGAATATGTCAGCCTGACCTACCTGGACTCTAAAGATGATGTGGCACAGAAGCTCATCTCCAGCGGATTCCTGCTGGCAGAGAAACGCCGAGAGAAAAGACTGGCCAAACTGGTGTCAGATTACATGAAGGCGCAGGAAAAGGCCAAATCTTCACGGGTAAGTTTAGGTAACAAAGAAAAAGCCAAGTTTTCAGGGGTAAGTTTAGGTAACAAGGAAAAAGCAAAAATGGGTAAGTTTAGGCAAACAAGGCCTGGAGTTTAAATGTATTTAACCCCCTGAAAAAAAAAATTGGTAAAAATCCACAGAATATTCACTGAAACATTATGTACTAAAAGACTACCTAGATACACAGACCAGGTATCTGATAAATCTGCTAATTATATAAGGGAAAAAGTTAACAAATTTATTTTTGGATTACTTTGCAGGAGAATATGTGGCGATATGGCGACTTCACAGATGACGATGCTAAGGAGTTTGGATATTCCAGGTAGATGAATCTGGAGTCAAGACCCACCTAAAACAGGAAAAAAATAAGTCGTACACATGCGGAATCTAGCTTTGTTTAGCCAACACAAGTGGAATCTAGGAAATTTTCATTTTTATTCGAATTGTTATACATATATAATATATATATATATTTTGCAATTTACTTATGAATGTACCGGACAAAAAAAATACAGTCAGATGAATTTTGTTTTGTTATTGTTTTCTTATTGAGTTTTTATAAGTACATGTATGTGATAAATTTCTATGCATTGATTAATTTAACTAACCCTTAAGTTTTTACCAAGTACGTAGACTTACTAGTGCTATTATTATTTAACAAGTCAGCTGAAGTCATGTGAAAGAGACCTATACGAAATTGTGCATGTTTATGAGTGTGTGTTTGTATTGGCATGTGCAAATATTAGTTCATTATGTTTTAAAAAGTCATTTATTTCATTTGTTGCATGTATTAATTAGAGACATGAATGTGTAGGAAGGATTCTAAAGGGTGTATATACTATATCTAAGTAGCTTGTGAGGCTGAAAGTTTTATTGTCCGTTTTATTCAAATTTTGCTGCATTAATATGTATAATATTCAGAAATTCTTGTATTCATTTATTTTTTCAAGGATGAAAATTAATTTCAGTGTCCATTTTTGAAATGGAAATTTAACCATGTAAGTCTACTGATAGTTGTGTCATGTAAACCTATCGAAAGACTATTGTGTTAATCTATTTATAAACTATCATGTAAATCTGCTGATAAAACTAGAGTGCCTGTGAGTGTCTTCCACTGAATGAAGGCAATATTATTTATTGGGCTCTGGTGTAATTATTTTGCTGTAAGATTGCTCTTCAGATACCTTAATGTAATCAACAGCCCTTCAAACTAATCGTCAGGCAGTACAGTTTTGTAGGATTAATAGATCTATGGACCACCAAAAAAAAACCAGGGCTGTTTTGGAAAGGTGATATTTGTATTGTCATTGATTTTAAGACTTCAATCTGGTGAAAGATTATTGAATCATATCATGTGTTTGTAGTTTTTTTTTTTTTTTCTTGTCTGACTGTATTTAATGGATGAGGCATTGATTTACGTATATTTTGCTGGGCATGCATGCATTCTGGTTGCCATGACATGTCGTAAAAGACTTTGATATTATAAAAGTTGACATTTGCTGCATGTTGAAAATCTTGGTTGTACTTGTAAATGGATCATTTTGTCCTGTTGGTACATTCTTTCTCATCTAAACGTTTTATCTTTATAACGACAGAATATGAGTAAAACATTAATTGTTGTAATACATTCAATAAAAAACCCTGAATGTTTATGAAAAGAATGTTAATTTCTACACTGGAAATGCAATGTATTTCCATTTCTTTATGTCTAAAATATAATGAAATAGTAATGAACATTCATTAATGGCCAATATTTGAATGCCGAATTGATTGTTGCAAGGTGCTTTTTCGTGTGTTTGTGGTTTTTTTTAATAAGGATCTGTCAATTTGTTGAATGTATTAAGAAACCAACTGTTAACTTCATGTAGCTCATCATGTGACCATGCCAACCAATTGCAAATCTGTATTGACAGACAAATAAAATGCTGAAGGCTGCAGTCATAGTTTTGTTATGTTTTAGTATAGATTGTTTGATTGATTATTGTTTAACATCTCTTTAATGAATCTTTCCCTCATAAGGAGATGTCATCATTACCATTGAAGGGCTGCAAGATTTAGGCCTATGCTCGGCGCTAATGGCCTTTGAGCAGGGGGGTCTTTATCGTGCCACACCTGCTGTGACTTGTGACCTCGGTTTTTGCGGTCTCATATGGAGGACCACCCAATTTAGTCACCTTGTATGACAAACAAGGGGTACTGAGGATCTATTCTAACCCGGATCCCCACGAAAGCTAAAACGTATTTTGAGAATATATTGTAAAATGCCTGCTAGGTACATTGGGAACTATGTAGGAAATTGAGATCACGAACAGTAATCGTCTCGCAATCCCTCCAAAGAATACAAAATTAAGAGTAGGGCGTACATGCACACCTGGACATACCAAAGGTGGGATCAGGTGATTAGAGTAAGCAGCCACTGTTGACTAGCCATGAGGCCTACATCATGATCATGTAAATGGAGGAATCCATCATAAATATTGGATTTAGGAAGTGGAACGGCTTAACAATTGGTATGAAATGCATCAGACAGCATTTGAACTAATTGCAGGTCATATTTGTGAATTAGATCATTGTAAGGACTATTGAATTTGTAAAATACTGAATTTAAACAAGACTTTTTATATAGCCCTGTAACATTAATTTATTTGTCAGTAGCCTGCCTCGATTTAAAACTGATCATACACGGAACAATGTAACACGTCTCGTAGGGGACTATATACTGTAAATCGTTTGAAGGCACTCAAACAACTGTTGATGAGATGCTGCTTTTGATACCCTGATGCAATATTTTTATAAAATTTTGTTGATAAAATATTCCATTTCGGATTGTAATGATATATTGCCTTTGCCGTTGATGAGAGATTGCTTTTGGGATTTCGTTGATGAGATGTTACTTTGGGGATTTCGTTGATGAGATGTTGCTTTTGGGATTTCGTTGATGAGATGTTGCTTTTGGGATTTCGTTGATGAGATATACTGTTTTGGGATTCCGTTGACATTTTTCTTGAAATTGCAATGATGATATTTCGATATTCTTGTTATGATTTCAATGACGAGATATTCCTTTTGGGATTCTGATGATAAAGTATTCCTTTTGGGATTCTGATGATAAAGTATTCCTTTTGGGATTACAATACTTGGATATTTTGAGATGTTCCTTGTGAGATTTCATAAAAAAGTGATAGACAATGGGATAACGCGGAAGTGACCCATTTTGCCCGAAGTGACCATACCACGTTTGCAGGTCAATTGTCATAGGTTAAGGCTACTACACAGGAAATCGTATCTAGTACATTTGAGTCCGCTGTATTACCCAGCAAACATCACAAGAACAGCTTCCAGTTGCAAGAACTCGCACCACCTTTGTAGTTAGTGTGGTCGAGAAACATCATGTTTGTGTGCACATGTTCTCGTCATTTACAACTATAGAACCAAGAATGGAGCATAAAAACAACTGGAACGGCGGTCGCGAATGCATTAATTGTGTTTGCACTCAAATACATCGCTCACAAAGATCTCCATGACCTTGTCATTGGGAACAGTCAGGGTCTCAGATACAATTGAGAATCATACACAGAATAACTGATTTGAAGGGTGAACAACTATTTTCTAGTCATATTAAGAGATGGTTTCGGACGATTTGGGCTCTATAGCAATAAAGCAGAGGTGGGATCAGGTGTCTAGGAGGAGTAAGCATCCCCTGTCGACCGGTCACACCCGCCTTGAGCCCTATATCTTGATCAGGTAAACGGAGTTATCCGTAGTCAAAATCAGTGTGCCAAGAACGGCCTAACAATCGGCATGAAACACGTCAGACAGCATTTGACTCAATGATAATTTGTATTGGCAAACTAGATCGTATGTTATAACGACCATAGAATTTGCGAAATGCTGATTTTAAACGAGACTGTTGGAACCCCTGCACCATCAACTTGTTTGTCAGTAGCCTGCTTCGATTTAAAAACTGAACATACACAGAAAACTCTTGCGTATCGAATCAGTTGAGATATATAAACACCATATGAAGGTGATAATGGAATATTGTTATATAAATATGGGGAGTTGACGATGGAGAAGTTGAAATCATCCCGTTTTTCATAAAGTTGAGTTGTTAGTTTGCCGTTAATATCTATTTTCAATAAAATATCTAAGTATGAAGGAAAAGTGGACGACTCTGGTGTCTTTTATTTTGAGTTCTCTGGGATATATTGAATCGACATATGAATAAAAATTATTATTGTCATTAGATGATACATCGTCGATATATTTAAATTTATATTTAAATGTCGAATTGAAGGCCACAGAAAGATATTTTCTCTTCTCACGTAGAAGTTTTTGAATATATTCTGCTTCATAGGAATATAAAAACAGGTCAGCTAACAAAGGAGCACAATTCGTGCTCATGGGGATTCGAACAGACTGTAGGAAGACCTGATCACCAAAGACAACGGAGATATTGTCAATGAGGAACCCCAGCATAGTTTTTATTTCAACTTCATAGTATTTGTGCATGGAATCAGAGTGGCGTTTAGATGACTGATCGCTAGATATGAATATTTCCGTTTTCCATTTTTGTTGAAGAAGCAACCGTCTACGATGTCAAAAAGTCTAGTCTTTATTTTATTGCGAGGAATGGTCGTGTAAAGAGTTGAAACGTCATACGTTTTGATGTTGTTGATTTGAGAAAAGTTTTGTGATTTCAAGTTTACTAAACGATCTTTAGAATTGTTACTGAATCCACATTTGATTTGCACCATACTGGTATATGTAGTCACACAGTACGTTTGAAGTTTCTCCTCCACAGCTGTTAATATTTTCTTGAAGAGCAAAGATAGGGTCTTGGTAGAACATTTACTGCATCCAGCAATGTATCTTGGTTTGTAAGAGGTTTTATGAAGTGTAAAAATCCAGTATAGATACGGTAACTCATAGTCATCCGACCCATTGACTGGGATTTTAAATGTGTCTAAAACTGCAGCATGGTTTTGAAGAATTTCGTCTTTTGAAAGGCCAATTGGAATATAGGTACGATTACCAAAAGTAGAAGTAATGCCAAGTTCGTATAAAATACAGTTGTAATAATGAGTCTTGCATACAAAGACAATGTTGTTACAAGCTAGTCAGCTGGAACCAAAAATATTTCTCATGTAACCTATCTAATTCTAATTCAGTTCTGATTTACTAAAGACAGGGGGGTGGGGTAGATGGTACGTACTTTTGTTTTCATATTTTGATACTTTAATATTCCTCTTATGCTTTTAATGTATTCTGACAATGTATCAAGTTCTTCTTTTTCATATCTAGCCCATCGTCTGGCATCATCCTCGACAGAATTCATAATAAAAATGAAGTTCTGTCGCCGATTGAAAGACTGAGGTTCTCTGTATTTAGGACCGTTTATAATAATTGATTTGAAGTCCTCATTTTCAACTCTATCAACATCTCCAGTAATGGCATGTCCAGCTGGACTATACCGGTAGTTGAAAGAAGATGAAGAACAAGAACACTTCAAAGGTGGGTTAAGTATAAGATGGTCTATATCTAGGCACTGCAAAGTTTGTTTATAATTGAAAAGTTTGGATGCAATAGTAGAAGTATATTTGTAGGAAATACTGGGTGTAGACTTGAACTTGAAATAAGTTGGAATTCACGCCTAAATTTTTTTTTTATGACGAAGACGGTTGCTTATGTTGACGGCAATTATTCCTTTAATTGTTTGTAAATTTGAGCTTAAAGAACTGGTGCCACGATTTGTAAGGAATATCATCCATGACCTGTGGTGGTTTAAAAATCCTCCATAATCATGGAGTTCAGTCTATATTCAGGTGTTGAAAAATCCAAGTATAGGCTAGCTGTGGCGTCTTGAAATCACGTATGTAAAACTCTCAATGGAACATATGGAGCGCCAAATTAACATAAACTCAAATATTTGAAGATATCATCAATTATTTGAAGATATCATCAATTCATTTGATGCGCGCAACAATTTAATTAAAGATATCTTCAAATAATTAATGATACCTTCAATTCTGAATTATTGCGCGCACTAATTGAATTGATGATAGCATTAATTCTTCAGCTGAATTGATGCGCGCTTTAATTGAATTAATGATCTCTTCAAATGAATTAATGATATCAACAATTGAATTGATGCGCGCTACATTTCAATTGAAGAGAGCAATAATTGAATTGATGCGCGCATTAATCCATTTGATAAGAGCAATAATTGATTTAATGCACGCATTAATTCAATTATTGCTCTCTTCAATTGAATTAATGATATCTTTAATTCAATTGAAGAGAGCAATAATTCTTTTAAAGAGAGCAACTATATAATTAAAGATATCTTCAATTCAACATATCCACAATTGAATTAATGATCTCTTTAATTGAATTGTTGCTCTCTTTAAAAGAATTGATGCGCGTTTTAATTCATTATACAAAAGCATTGTAAATAATTAAAGATATCTTCAATTGAATTAAAGAGATAATCAAATTATTTACACCGAGCTCTAAATTATTTATTGCGAGCAATATTTCTACGGAATTGATGCTCTCATCAATTGAATTAAAGAGAGCAATAATTGAATTAATGCGCGCATCAAATCGGTAGAGTTTTGCGCGATATTGACGTAAGGTAAAAGTGAATCAAACGTGACATCATTTATACTTGGTCTTTTATATGAACGATGTCCATGACCGCGTTTCCGTCTTTGAGTATTGGGGAAAAGTTCCATCACATCCATGTTATTTCCTTGTGGACTAGTCAAATTTCCCACATCATATACATTATCATTGCACTCCATATGGAAATGCAGTGCCTAGGGTTCTGATTCAGTAATCTTCTCGTTGTCTACCAAAAGGGGCACTGAATGTTGGACTATTTGTGTGATGGTAACCCCCCCCCCCCCAAAAAAAAAATCCTCACCTTCATGGACAGTATGTAGTGGTCCGGTGAGGTATTTAAAATGCTTGTAAAGAAGTTGGTTACCACCATTATTTATTTGAAATATGTGCCCCGATATTCCTTTATTAAGTGAACCCTTAGTTTCTCTAACATAAATTAAGCTACATAGGTTACACCCAATAGCGTAGACAACGTTAGAAGATTTACATGTTCTGTTTGACCTTGACCTCTACAAAATGACCTTTGTCTGAAACTCATTTGCACAATGATCAATAACTGTTGAAATAAAGTCTTTTTTTATATGATTGTTGTTAGACGGGACGTACATGTATTGTGTTATGGCGCTGTCCGTGCGTCTGACTGACTGTCCGTCCAAGGTCATATTTTCTGGACTCTTTTCCATAATGGATGCATGTACAGCGTCAAAATTTAGTCTCAATTTCTCCCCCCAAGAAGCGTTTACGAGTGAGATTGCATTTCAGCTGGATTGGTACACAGCGACCTACTTCACAGATGAAAGTAGGTAATTTTTTCGTAAGGGAAACAGATACTGCCCTGCATGAAATCAAGTCACAAACTTCCTCTCGGAGGAATACAAGTTCAGTTTGTATTTCAGCTGGATTGGTGCACGCACTGTGACCTACTTCAGGGCTAAAAGTAGGTCAAGTAGTTTTCCGGACCTTTTTTCGTGACGGATACAAATATTGCCCTGAATTAGTCACAAACTACCTCTCGGAATAATACAAGTTTAGTTTGCATTTCATTGTGCGTGCGTTCATCCATCCGAGGTAAAGTTTTCCAGACTTTTTCCCGTAACGAATGCATGTAGAGCTACGTTAGGACTAAAAGCAGGTCAATCAAACAGTTTTCCAGACACCCCCCCCCCATTATGGATACAGGTGTTGCCCTGAAATGTAGTCAACCTTCCTCTCAGAGAAATACAAAGTCAATGTGCATTTCAACTTAATTGGTGCAGCGTGACCTACTTTAAGGCTAGAAGTAGGTCAAATAGGTTTCTGGACTTTTTCTGATTATGCTAGATATTGCACTGAAATTGGTCATCACTGTCCAAAGGGCAGATGATGTACGGTTTGCGGTACTCTTGTTCATACAAGGTATATGTTCTCAGTAGATTTAAACTTTACAAAATGACCTTGAGTGACTTTTATCCAAAATCCATTTGCATATGTACAATGATCAATAACTGTTGATGGACGGACATGTCAGCAACTACATGCTCTTCCGAAATTTTTCGGGGAAACTAAAAAAAATATTACTAACCACTCAGTATTTCAATGGAGAGTACAAAATTTAAAATGTTTTAATCTGAAAAGCATAAGAAAAATCAGCTTGGGTTTGTAGATAACAGTTTTATTTATAAAATAAATGATATCAGATCACAAAAGTTGACAGACACCCACTCAAAAAGCATATATTCAAGAAAGAAATGGTAGTGATACCATCCTGTGTTTTCTTATTTGAAAAAGGGAGATAACTCCCAAATATTACAGAAAAAAAAGAATTCAGGATGGTCACAAAAATATTGCATACAGACGCAGGCCTTTAAAAGCATGTATGTATTGATGCACAACAAACATTCAATCAAAATATCAGTTATAATTATTAAACAAATACACAAAGTACTTAGCTCCCTAGTAGAAAATAACTAAAATTCCAACATATCATTTAACAGGAATTGTGTTTGTTGTGAGGTAACAGCAGTTCCTGTTAAAATCCAGCATATTGATACAAAATTAACACTACAGGTCACCATTAGCATCTCCTGAAATGTGAATTTGTATATCATTCTATAATAATTATGAAAGATAAAATGTGTTTAACAATCTAAGGGTTTTGATTTTTCTAAAACACTGAAATTATTGTCTAGAATATTGCAGAGAGCATAAATGAATCAGTTCAATAATTTTGCTTCCCTGATCAAATATGAATCTTCTTTGTTTGGAGCAATTATACTGTTTTTGTGTGCAGAGCTTGAAAATGAAATGCATGGGTGTATGTGTGCGTGGATGCACTAGTGTGTGCTGGAAGGGGCTACTTTAACAATTTTAAACTGGTGGGAATTTTGGCTTTGTACATTCTGACAAAAACATTGACATCACCATACAGTGTAGTTAGCACTTTCTCTTTACATAAATGAACTTATCTAAAACACACCCGTGGGGGGGGGGGGGGGGGGGGGGGGGGGGGGGGGGGGGGGTTCGTGGGGTTCGTACGAACCCCCCCTTGAAAACTACTAAGCACTAGTAAAGTTGGCATTTGTTTGAATTGTGACTATTAAAGTCGGGATTTTTTATGAAAATCATGAAAATTCATAGTAAAAAAGGCATGATTCCAAAATTCAAATTAAGTGTCAGGAAATTGCTAGATTGCAGGATTTTGCACCAAATACCCCAGAGCTTCTGGGGGGCCTTGAGCTGCCCCCAGACCCCCTGCCGTAGTGGCACCTCGCGGCGCGAGGTGATAGACTCGCGTTGCGAGTCTATGTAACCCCCCCTTGAAAAACCCTGCCTACGGGCCTGTAAACTATACAGTAGAGTCTTTACGTGAGCACCGTAAAATATGACCTCAGATCACAAAAAAATGAATTCACAAGTGGACTTTTTAATTGCATTTCAGCAATAAAAAAGTAACAGCCAGATATTTTATTTTGTGAATGGTACTTCTTGGTAAATTATGCAATAATAAATTCCTTGCCTATATTTAGAAATCTACTGTAGTCAAAAGTACACATTCACTAAACAAAACTGTCTCCTCCTTTGCTACCAAATAAAGCACTTTGAAACACATGACATGGTCAGATAAATTTAAAGGTCCCTTAAGTACATTATAACACCACCCCTATACCAGGAGAAATGATTGTCAACTAAAAATAACCATCACTTACTGAAAACCTAATAAAAAATTGCAAGTCATGAAAAAAAGAAAAATTTTGATGGATGAAAAGAAGAATTTCTCTAGTCCCTAAGTCACAATATAATTTAAAAAAACATCTACTTGTAAAAAAAAAAAAAACCAAACAAAAACACATGGACATATGGTATACAAGATCATAATTCTTGAAATAGCATTAGTCATTATTCACGTCACAGGGATACATTTGGAATCACTTTAAATACTGGAAATTATGGGGGATTCAAGACACATAAATATCCACTTCGTAGATCTATATACACAGACGACTAATTCTGTATACAAGACAAGGTAGTACTGGTGAGTTAAAAAAAATCTTAACAGGTGCAAAATGAGACACTCGTACAATTTCCACAAGCAAGTCGAGAAATACACTCACCCTTAAAGCATAGATACATCCTGCAATATTTATCACCCCTCTCACACTGAAACTGATTCCGAGGCCTACATTATAAATTACATACCAATCCACACATACCTTTCACTTATATTCCTTTTAAGGATCCATGCAAGGTTTCTCAATAACATATATAATTTTTCTCGACATTTCAAGTACAATTCACTTGCATCCTATCTTAATCCTACAAAGAAAACTCGGCATCAGGTTAGCATCATTTCATAGAACTTTCTGATAAAGTCAGATCTTATGTATTACAGAATGATGTATACAAAAGACATAACTAAGTTATTGTAGCAAAGAATGTTAGAAAAATCTTTGGATAAATCAGAAATCGAACCCGGCCCCTTGCATTTAATTTACTTGTCAGGTGACCTAGCTAGGCTGATATACAAAGCATAGTAATACTACTGCAACCTATTTTTGGAAATCATACAAGAACTCTTCATATCAAGGAGATACAAAAATAGATTTAGAAAAAAAAATTGTTCTTTTTTAAAAAATTGTTACTCATTGCTATGTCTAATCATCTTCATATCAAAAGGGGAAAAACAACAAAAATTACCACCATCCCCCTCTCAAAAATGGAAATACCTGGACCGACCTTTATGAACAGCAACCAAAGACATTATAATTCAGTGTCAGTTTTGTTTACCTTGTACAAAAGGATCCAAATTCTATTCCGAGACAAGGGTCAAGAAAATGAAATAAACATTACAGCATTAAAAAAAAACCTATACAAGTATCCTCAACATACATTTTATAAATCAAAAACATGCACAAACAAAATGCATATCAAATGTGTATATAGTGCAGTCCACATCTAAAATCTGCATATACAGAAAACCATACTCAACATATAGAATGGGGAAAAAAGAAAAAAGACTGAAAAAAGTTCAATAAATTAACAAAGTTTATAATGAATCATGATTATTATAGAAAAAACAAGAAAACAAAAATAGAAAATCAACAGATTGACTAGTTCATTTGCTATCCTCTACATAGTTTGAATATATTAGGAACAATCGAAAACTAAATAGCAACAATCTGCTTGTTCAATAACTAACCTAATTATTACATTTATATACATCTCGTACACGTTATCACAATTCCGTTTACAGACTTCGTACACGACAAAAGTAAAACACATCTACAACTAGACATCTCTCATTATACTCCACCAATTTTTATTCCATATAATAGATTCAAAATACAAGACAAAAAGGTCTTTGAATATCATCTTTGAATTAGAAGGATGCATGCTTTTGAAGCTCATTCAGATGGCTGGCATTTTAATATGGACATTAAGTGATAAATTTCTGCCATAGCTTTGTCGAAATTTTTTGGAGTCAACTTTTATCCACTTTAAGAGTTTCAGTTTTTGTACCCCTGCACTGAAGTCTTTGGTAAAATTCACATTATGCTACTTTTTTTGTTAATATATGAGTGAAAAAAATAATAACATAAAAACTGAAATACATTGGTATTTTACGTGATATCTCAAGCTAAGCAAAATTATTATGAGAAAAAAAATTACTGGTTAAAAAGCTGCTGATATTGTATGTAAAGCACATAATATTATACAAAACACGGACTTTTCCAATCCTAAAGAGAGAAACATCTCTCACTCTAGCATGGATTCTTCCAAGCCCTTTAACTTAAGGAGGTATATACTACATCGTCATAATGGCTGAATTCCTTTTTAAACATGAATGAAAGTATAAATATCAGCGATATTTGTATATTCCATTTAAATCTGATTGCCTAGCTGAGTACCTCAGTCAGTTAACGTGGTGACTGCTGATCTGTAGATTCCGGGTTCAAGTCCAGCAGGAGTTTTAATTCCCCCCTCCCTCCCCCCCCCCCTGATTACTTTGTTCTAAAACTGCATTTTTTGACTGATTAAAATAAATTTGCAAGTTTCAATTTCAAAATACCATATCAATTTCTCTGGTGAGTTATTCCTCCTTAACTTGGTAAATTTCAGAGTTTCCCTCCTCCTGTCTGTGCTAAATATTACAACACCACTTACACATACTATGATAACAAAAGGACTACAGCTGTACACTGGAAATTCGACCCACTAGAAATTTGACACCCCCACCACACTTTTTTGCTTCCTTCTTCATGTAAAGCTTAACCAGTGTTTTGAATTTCCACAACTCTCAACTTCATTTTTTTAAAGCCATTCTTTGCCAGGTTATGTGTGCCATTGCAGTAGATATGTGTTGCCAGAAGGTTGAACCTAAATGGTCAACAGAGATTTAATTAACAAATTCTAACGGAGAAACTTCATATGAAATTGAATGCGTACAATTTTCTTCATAAATTTCTATTTCATACGAAAATGGCAACCAAAGTTAGAAACAGATGTAATTGATTATCATAATTCCTGGTTTTTGTTCCACAATCTTTTGGCAGCGGGAAGCCCCAGAAAATTGTCTAACTTAACAAAATGGAGGCAATCAGGCAGTCTTGAATTTCCCATGCAGAGTACGCTGCAATCTACTACAGAAACTGCATTAACACACATACTGTATTGGGAGTGTACTTCATTGTATTCTTATTGCATAGCAGTCTCTCACTATCATTCATCTACACTAATTACAGGGACAAAATTCCTTCACTGAATACATTTAGTGGGAATCAAGACAGAGTTACCCTGCTCATTCTAACAACGAATAATGCCAACTTAAATCACACAGTCTACAGTCTGTCTGTTAATCACATAATCTACAGTCTGTCTGTTAATCACATAATCTACAGTCTGTCTGTTAATCACACAATCTACAGTCTGTCTGTTAATCACATAATCTACAGTCTGTCTGTTCAGACTGTTAATCACATAATCTACAGTCTGTCTGTTAATCACACAATCTACAGTCTGTCTGTTAATCACATAATTTACAGTCTGTCTGTTAATCACACAATCTACAGTCTGTCTGTTAATCACATAATCTACAGTCTGTCTGTTAATCACATAATCTACAGTCTGTCTGTTAATCACATAATCTACAGTCTGTCTGTTACTTTAACCCCCAACAAGGCATTCAGTTTTCTTCATTGCTAATCTCGACAGAGTTGATCGTAATCCAGTTGACATTAAGACTTTTCACTCTGAATAGACACTCGATGGTAATCACTGCAGATGTGAATTTCACTCTGTTCCTACTGCCAGTGATTGAAAACTTTAAACGATGACATTAAGCGACACTAACTCTAAACGAGAAATGACAGTCCCTATACAGTAATGGTGCGTTTCTAAGTACATATTTTCTTGAATACACTACTACTCTTGTTATACAGATACAATATAATTTTTTTTCCATTCTTTAAAGAAAGAAAAATGTGATAATATGTATAATAAAGATGGTATTTTAAAAATATAAAAATTGTATACAAAAAACAATTTCATTTGATGGAATGCATGATAGCAGAATAATTGTATAAATATTCATAATGAAAGAGACCAGTGATTGGAAAGGGAAAAATGTCTACATGCATTTGGGCCATAGTCTATATAATGCACAGAGTCTTGATTTAAAATAACACAATAAATTAATACCCAATAGGTGATCCAGCTTTCATATAACAAGACGTAATAAAAAGCCATATCAAACCTTCATATTGAAGCAATCACATTCATAAATTTAAATGTCCAATCGAAATGAAAAGAAAGAAAACTTTCCCCACCCAACACTCCCAAAAATCTGTCAGCTACCCTCATCTGTACAATACTACAAAATTATATAAAAGGGACCAAAGTGGTTAATGGTGGAAAAAACAAAACAACAATAGTGTGTGAACACATTCGCTGTTTTTAGTTTAGTAAAATAATTTACCTAAGGCCACAATCGAGTCGGCTTTTATTACGTCTTGTTTTTTTTCTTCTATATTATCATATATATTACTACTGTCTTACAGTTACGAAAAAAAAAAAAATGGAATATTTTTCTTCTTCATCGAGTAAGATACATGTATTCAAATATTACAACTGTTCCAAAGCAATAAATAACGTACATACATAATGCAATTTTTCATGCTGAAATAAGTTCATCACTTTCATTTCAAAATAAAATGAGGTATTGCTGTAGGTATTCATTAAGGATGAATAGAAGAGAAAAAAATAAAATGTTAAATTTAAATTACTTTTACAATTTCACAAAATTCTTACATCTTTGAATATTAACAAATACTTTGGGATCAGTGAATCATATAACACATATAATATGAAAAAAATTGTGAGCACGACGCACATTAATTTTCAGAGTTGTGACAACTCTTGCTTGAAGCTTAACCACAACATTGAGGAGAATGCAGCATTCAAACATTCAGATGACCAAGACATGGATTGTCATCAACAATATGAGACTGACAGTACAACACACAACAAAACTCCACTGTCTTGAATAATGTCAGTTACATTATATGTCCTGTTGAAAAAAATGAGTAAACAGTTGATGTTCCATCATAAAATGGTGCATTTTTTGCTTCGTTTAGCTGGTTTGATAGGAGGACTCTCGTGTAATTGAAATCTCCTACAATGAAACAAACAACTAACATTACCTATATTTAAGACAGCCCTTCAGTCATAAAATGAATGTAATAAACAAAAATGAACTGCATATTATTCCTCAAACTGCGATGAAAACAAATCACATTTATGTACTAATATCAAAGACAGCTCTTCGGTCATAAAATGAATATAGTACACGAAAATGAACTCAGTCTGCGTAATTCGTGAACTAATGGTGATCCTAACACTTGCGTATCACTTACAGTAAAACTATTACACAAATATGCAACAACTCAATCACAGAAAATTCGTACTGATTTCAGCCCCTTTGTTTCTGGGATGAGGGTTCTATAGTCCAAATATATATGGTCTACTTTGATTATTCATTATAAGTGTATATGACAAAACTATCACGTTAAACAGTACATCAGCTAAAATTGAGCTAAATCTTAAACATACTAAAATTGATACAGTCATACAGCACTGTTTTCTATGGAAAGCTGGAAAATAAACACCTTTAAAAGACGCTTATCATCCATAAATAGAGTAAATCAATTCTACAACTGTTGTACCTCAAATTATCCCATATACATACCTTATAATTCTAACCAGATCGTAAAAAGCTGTACCTCAAATTATCCCACAAACATACCTTATAATTCTAACCAGATCATAAAAAGCTGTACCTCAAATTATCCCACAAACATACCTTATAATTCTAACCAGATCGTAAAAAGCTGTACCTCAAATTATCCCACAAACATACCTTATAATTCTAACCAGATCGTAAAAAGCTTTATCTACATTCATGCGGACTTTGGCACTTGCTTCGATATAACTAATCTTTAACTGTGTAGCGAATTCCTGTCCTTCCTCTCTCGTAACCTGAAAGAGAACCAAGAAATGTATTTATATTTCATCAAATGTGCATTACAAATTAAAAAACAATCAACATCCTGCAGACTGAATGGTCTAAATAAAGTGCACAGCCCTGGCACATGACACGCCTGTCATGTTTATTAATCATTAACAGATGAGTGTACAATATGTTAACCTTGGTTCAACATTATTGACTTAACAATATATATCTTTAATTGCTCAACACTTCAAAACATGATTCATTTTATTTAAATGTATTTAGATTTCTTTCATCTGATATTAATAGCTGGGGACCCAGGTTAGAATAGGTCCTCAATACCCCTTGCTTGTTGTAAGAGGTGACTAATTGGACCAGCCCTTCAGATGAGACAGCAAAAACTGAGGCTCCATGTCACAGCAGGTGCAGCACAATAAAGATTCTCCCTGCCGAGCATAGGCCTAAATTTTGCCGCCCTTCACCGGCAATGGTTATGTCTCTATATGAGTGAGAAATTCTCAAGCAGGACGTTAAGCAATATCCAACCAATCAACCAACATGATAAAATCAGTAACAATTTTGAGTTGTACAAAGAAATGGCCCATAACTATAGGAGTGACAAATTATTCCTGCAGCTTCTTACATTATACTCATTAATTAATCGTTAACTAGACAGATGCAATTTGACCCTTATCAAAATTATCTTTGCATGTCCGACTAAACTCTTTGAAACACCATTGCTAATATTATTATTCCCATGGGATAATTCCTTTAACTGTTGTTTGATGTGCATGTTAAGTCTTTGCAATCTTTTTTAGTACAATACTGAATATATTTATATCATTAATGTTATCAAAACAAAATAATTATTCTTATTATATACCCATCAATGTTTCATTTTTTGATACTGTGGATTTCACTGAGTGTGATAAGATTTTCCGGATCACCACACTGCAGTTTTCTGATTCCGTATCAGTATCCTCTGAAACTGATGTCGTCACAATGCATCAATTTAACGCACCGTTTTTTGTGGAAAACATTGACCACGTCACAAACAAAACTGTATACACAAAATATAATTTCACTGCATGTCTGTGTTTTAGATATTTTGGATTGCATTTATTATCTTATACATGTGGATTTCAAAATATATAAGGGAGTATATAATGAATTTATCATTACTACAGTAACTTGATACGAAGAGGTGGATCATGTCTGGCTTACAGACGCGGATCATCAGATCAAACTTGACGCTTCACGTCTCATGTGATCCGATGATCTGCACCTGTCAACTTGACGTGATATATATCGAGGGAGCACTGTATATATATCAATTGTTATGTAGCTACATTTTATGAAAAAAATGTATATTTTTTTATGTAATATTTGAACAGCGATATTGCATTACTCTCTTTCATATGTAAGGATTACCTCCCTTGAAACACAGGTTTCTTTTCAATATTTACCATTTTAAAAATATTATTGACCTGATTTTAATCTGCAATTTACATTCCTTTATAGATCTGATGCAAAATTGACAAAATTTGTAGATTCTGGGACTCAAATCTACATAAGCCCAAAAAAAGGGATATATTGCCATATATGGCCATATCATCTTATCACAGTGACCTTGTCAGATTTAGAGTGCAACACACCCTCTACTAAAGATGCATTAACTGACAAAAGTTTGATGATTATAGACCAAATACTTGTCCAGTTATGAGTCTGACAGGATTTTGCCATATTTTGCCGTATCATCTTAATCAAAGGTCATAGTGACCTAACTTTAAAGTGCGACCCACCCTCTACCCAAGATGTATCAGCTGACAAAGTTTGATGATTCTAAGCCTAATATAGACTGCATGTACTTAACTTACAAGCCAGAAATGAAGCAGGACAGATGGATAAGATGGCCATACTGTAATAGGTCCCGTCTTAGACGGCATATAAAAATGAATTGAAGCATGTCGATGGTCTTGATACAGATTGACAGTCAATCAATATCATGTGTGAACTGAAGCATGTCGGTGATCTTGATGCAGACGGACATTCAGTCACTATCACTCGTGATATCAACAAAGAGAGGACTTACCACCCTAGAATGTTCTAGGTCTGCTTTGTTGGCAACCAGTATCATCGGAAATTCCTCTCGATCTTTTACACGCAAAATTTGTTTGTGGAATTTGTATGCTTCATTAAAACTGCAACAGAAAGAAAATACAGCGCTAATTTATGTGTGACATACATGTAGTTTTTATAACAGCTGTAAATGAAAACTATGTTTCACTTCCAAATTATGTTTACTACGTATAGTTTAACTTCGATATCTCAAACATTGATATATCGAATACCATGAATATGTTGAAGAGAGTTAAGAAGTCCCATCTACATTTTTATACACCTGTCGAAGATGGGACATATTATATGGTATGCAGCGATTTTTTTCCTTATATAACTGGTACCCATAAACGGTACCATTCCCAATGCCAAAAACCATTAATTTTCCCCAATTTTGAGACTAAAACTTCCCAATTTACTACTTCTTGTTTTGTAGAACTCTTTTTTCTTTTCTTTTAGTTGAAATCTTTTGCCAATACATTGGTAGAAAATTCCCAATTTGTTCAATTTTGACGCTATTTTTCCCAATTGAATGGGTACCGGTACCAGTACCAATGGGTAGAAAAAAATCGCTGGAATGGCATTGTCAGTCTGGCTGTCCAGACCTTGTGGGCAGGATACAGTCCAAACCATAAGCTCCAGGATTTTACAACTTGGTACATTTGATCACCATGATGAGAGAAAGATGCCTACTGTTTTTCAAGGTCAGAGTTGTAGTATCACTTAGTAGGAAAACCTAGTACGAAACCTTTGTGGGCGGGATACAAACCAAACCATAAGCTCCAGGATTTTACAATTTGGTATATTTGATCACCATGATATGAGGAAGATGCCTATTGTTTTTCAAGGTCAGAAGTCAAAGATCAAGGTCGTAGTTTTACTTAGTTGGAAAACCTTGTAGGCAGGATATAAACCAAACTGTAAGTATCAGGATATTGCAACTTGGTATATTCGATCACCAGAATGAGAGGAAGATGCCTATTGTTTTTCAAGGTTATAGGTCAGAGGTTAAGGTCACAATATCATTTAGTTTGAAAACCTTGTAGGCAGGATACAAACCGAATCGTAAGCTCCAGGATATTGAAACTTGGTACATTTGATCACCATGATGAGAGGAAGATGCCTATTACTTTTTCAAGGTCAAAGTCACAGTATCACTTATTAGGAAAAGCTTGTGGGCAGTATACAAACTGAACTGATGGTGCTAGGACTGTCAAACTTTGTACACATATACTTTATTCCGATTGGTATGTAAAGAACAATATAAAATACCTGGGCTGTGGAACTTTTCTGGCTGAAGAAATCTATTAGGGCACTCTCATGTAATACTGCATGGCAATAAAAGTACTGCCATTATAGAACACTTGAGATATTTAACATTTTGAATAATTAGTTTCATTAAAATTGTTGATTAAAATTTCAACAAATCTTGATCTCCTCCCTAGGGTGAAATGCAGTATCAGTTGATGGAGAATTTTTTTTGGGGGGGGGGGGGGGGGGTGTTAAATTATACATATGATCTAAGTCCATACCTGTTGCTTAATTTCATCATCGACTAGAGAAAGGTGAATAAATAATTGATATTGACATTAGTCTGTTGAGGTAATCATTTTTTCACCCCATCTCCTGTCCTAGCACTTCTGTCCACAATCAGAAATTCAAAAACACACAATCTCTTTTCTTCCTTCACTAAGGATGACCTTGATATACAACAATGCACAACAAATTCCACTGTTCAACAACTACAAATAGTGTCAAATGGATTCTAATTTACTTCCACTTTTTTCTCTTAGATAAACATGTTGTTGTTCAGCTCTTATTACACACAAGGTCACAGTCATAATGCACAAACACACATACACCCATGGACACCAAGCTGTTCTTGAAATCTCTGTTCATGATCTAAAGTGGTTTTAAGATTTGTCCCCTAGATTTAAATAGGAAAATAGCTGTTGTCATCTAAGAATATATTTCCTCTAACAAAATGGAACAATGTCACATGATGATTTTCTTAAACTGGAGAGTGTATCTTACATAAAATATATATAGAACAAATATATTCAACAAGTGCAAAGCACTTAGAATAGTTTTTGTGCCAGAAAAATTAGAACAAGAGTAATGGATGCTTACACTGCAGAATTTATCTTTAAAATAAACCATTCTTAGATTAATTTAAAGGACAAAAAAGCAGTGTTCTTTGGACACATTCAGTACATGTAATTCTACTGTAGTTGAAGCTCTATATAACACGTTATCTTTGTTAGACTAACCAGTGTCCATCATATACAGTAAAACACGACTACAGCGGACACACCTATAATGAATCCAAGCTTAGGGAAGTGATTTTTATTCCCTGTGGTTTTAAGTTATATTACCGGTATATACTTATTGGATTTACTGAATTACGTTTATAATGAATGGAAACTTGTTTGTCCCCACTACTTTGCTATTATAAGCATGTTTTACTGTACGTCCATAGTTCTGTGTCAAACTCTGCCATATCTGTACAGAACAATACTCCAATGCTCACAATCACTCCAATGACCTAGATATTCACCGTTTATTGTGACGCAAAAAAAAAACACCAAAAAAAAAAAAAACCCTGACAGATGAACACACAACAAACAAAGCACACAAATTTGCTCCAACATCTAAAAATACAGCCCGTCTACGATTGTCAAATAAAATACAGCCCGTCTACGATTGTCAAATAAAATACAGCCCGTCTACGATTGTCAAATATAGGTATCAAGTTTGATCATCCTAGATTTTATAGTATTGTTTATATCAGGTTTTTTTTGTGTGCCTAAAATATCACCCATGTAAAGTTTGACCTTGACCTTGAAAAACAACAGGCTTCCTCCTCTACTCATTGGGAGCATATGATAGTACAATGTACCAAGTTTTCTGATCTAAACCTTATAAGTACTGTTTAAATGTGAGTCACCAGGTGCTGACAGATGTATAGACAGATGTATCTATGATGTGTGAATATGTGCAATAATCAAATTTTATATTAAGTTTGTACTCATAACAACCAAACTACACCAAACATATATACATAACATCAACCCATGCTTCCATCTTGTCCATTGTTATATACATGTATACACAACATCAACCCATGCTTCCATCTTGTCCATTGTTATATATACATAACATCAACCCATGCTTCCATCATGTCCATTGTATACACAACATCAACCCATGCTTCCATCTTGTCCATTGTTATATACATGTATACATAACATCAACCCATGCTTCCATCATGTCCATTGTTATATATACACAACATCAACCCATGCTTCCATCATGTCCATTGTATACACAACATCAACCCATGCTTCCATCTTGTCCATTGTTATATATACATAACATCAACCCATGCTTCCATCATGTCTATTATTATATATACATAACATCAACCCATGCTTCCATCATGTAAATAGTTAATCTGAATCAATACAAAACTGACATATACATAATAACATGTAATGTGTCAGCAAGGGGGCTATTTTACAAAAGCATCTAATGCAACTTACAACTAAAGAATTCACTTTTAAAACATAAAAGCTGCACTTTTCCCAAATAAGGGTATATATATGTACTATATCTAAAGAAATGAAGATGAAATGCAATTACAGTCAAATGTACATGTAAATGGAATAATTTTGACCAGTTGATAATGTTGGTCTTCAAGCTATGTGTAACAAGAGGTACTGTGAGCAATGCTCACTAAGAATACCCCATATCGTCTCATGGTGATCCACCTGTGTGCCAAGTATGGTATGCCTATGTCAAAGAACAAAGAAGTTATGGCCCGGACACGAATCTGCACAGACAGACAGATGGACAGACAGACAGAGAGATTCCAATATACCCCCCCCCCCCCCGAACTTTGTTCGGGGGGTATAATGGTCTTTAGTAGAACAGATCCCTGGTTTCTTGGAAGCAATTCAAAGCATGTCTGTGTATACAAAACAAAGGGAGGTGGCAAACAAAAGTTAGGTGAAACCATACTCCTGAAAAATGTTCAGGGGACACTGATTTTCAAATTGTATTCTAAATCTGTTTCCCAAATGAGGCGATGTGGAGTGCAAGGGCATACACATTTCAAACCTGCCTGAAACTAAACTGATATTACAGAATTTCTCTGTGATATCATCCATATTCACTATAGCAACCTTGACACTGTTACAAACCTGGCACGGTCTGTGACTGAATACACCAATAAGAATCCCTCCCCTGACCGCATGTACTGTTCTCGCATCGCACAGAATTCTTCCTGTCCAGCAGTATCTAATACTGAAAAAGAAATCAGGACAAGATTTTAATTCTTACTGCATGTCCAGCACTCATCTAATACAGAAAAAGAAATCTGGACAAGATTTTAATTCTTCCTGTCCAGCACTCATCTAATACAGAAAAAGAAATCAGGACAAGATTTTAATTCTTACTGTCCAGCACTCGTCTAATACAGAAAAAGAAATCCAGAGAAGATTTTAATTCTTACTGTCCAGCACTCATCTAATACAGAAAAAGAAATCCGGACAAGATTTTAATTCTTACTGTCCAGCACTCATCTAATACAGAAAAAAAAAATCCGGACAAGATTTTAATTCTTACTGTCCAGCACTCATCTAATACTGAGAAAGAAATCCGGACAAGATTTTAAAGAAATCAATCAAATCGTGTCTGCATTGCACAGACTTTTTGTCTTTTTACTTCATTTTTCTCGTTAAGATGCCGGTCAATGCCCTATACTGACCTAGGACACTAATCATGAGACTGGCTAATATCAACTGTTAGGAAGATGTTTAGCTGGTGTATATATACATGTATATATAATCCTAACTTGTCCATGAAAGTGTTTCCCAAACGGCAAAGGAAGCTTAAGCTTGTAAATACTGATTTACATTTAGATAGCCCTAAGAAATAAGCTATATCATAAGATTTACTTAAACATTACAATTAAGCTGTAAAAGCAATATCTATCAAAATTTGTATTTGCATTTAGTTCAATGTTTTCTAAATTTTAAACGCCCAGTGCTCTTAAGTCATAAAAGTGCTGGAAAATAAATTCTTGTCTTACATTGTTAAAGAGAAAGGACAGATATGGATTATCAAGTATTGCTGTGAAATATAACACAACTAAGGAATTTTAATTACAATTGTGACATATATTTGGTATTAATTCGGTTTGATATTTGTGTAAGACATTCAACAGATATTAAGCAAATGAATCGTATCAGAGAATACATTGTACTTGGGCCTGTTAATCTATTTTTGTTTCCACGGATTTAATACATTTGGCATGCTTTCAATTCTATTTAGTAAACACGTACATTACATTTAGTTATAAATTCGAAATATATCCCAAGAGAATGCACATCCATTTAAAATTCCTTCAACCTGCATTTAATTTTATTCATAAAACAAACATGAGTTCACAAAGCAAGAAAATAATTAAACTTCAAGGAAATCTAACGTCCACATTTTATATTCCCATTAATAGTAATTTAATACAAGTATTTCTCATAATTTTGATAATTGTTCTTCAGAATCTGCTATTAATATATATAGACACAAGGACACACACGCACAATATACATATTATATCAGCTTTATGATGTAATGCAAAATTTTATGCTATTTTGCCCAAGTCACATATCCCGAACTTTTGTATATATATAAATATGACATTATGTACCTATTCCCTCCTCACAAAGACTATCATGATGTCACAATGTCACTGTTAATAATGAATATTTACTGAAGTAATTAACTCATTGAATGTTTATAAACAAGATGTGTTTGTGAAACACAAATGCCCCCAATAATGACCAATTCTAAAGATGGCAAATGTCACAAGGACAAATATTTTGGTACCAGTAGAAAGATCTTGTCACAAGAAATGCTCATGTGCGATATGAAAGCTCTAATACAAATTTACCATTTAAAAGTTATGACGAATGTCAATTTTTTAAAAAGTAGGTCAAACTCCAAGGTCAAGGTCACAGGGTCAAACAGTTTGGTACCCATGGAAAGGTCTTGTCACAAGAAATACTCATGATTGTGAAATATCAAAGCTCTAGCACTTACTGTTCAAAGGTTATTAGCATGGTTAAAGTTTTCCAAAAGTAGGTCAAACTCCAAGGTCAAGGTCACAGGGTAAAAAATATTGGTACCAACGGAAATGTCTTGTCACAAGGAATGTTCATGTGAAATATCAAAGCTCTAGCAGTTACTGTTCAAAAGTTATTAGCAAAGTTAAAGTTTTCAAACAGTAGGTCAAACTCCAAGGTCAAGGTCACAGGTTCAAAAAAGTTGGTACCCATGGAAAGGTCTTGTCACAAGGAATATTCATGTGAAATATCAGAGCTCTAGCACTTACTGTTCAAAAGTTATTAGCAAGTTTAAAGTTTCAGACAATGACAAACAGGACAAAAACAATATTTGTTTTATACACTTGTATACTGACTATTTAAATTTACAATAGCCCTGAATTTGAAAATTTCATTTTGTTATAAAAATGTGCTATTACGATAGTTTTGTGTGTGTAACTTTAATCATAGTCATTGATAAAATCAAAATCAAGATTATGATTTTATCACTATAGAGATTCCGGGTCTATTGAATGGCATTTAATATAGAAATCAGTTTTTGTATGGGAAAACAATAATGTACTTTCACTTCATCCAGAGCCTCTGGATAAGTTAAAAATACTCAAACACAAATATTAATAACAAAAGTTTATAAACATTATATATTTGTTTTGTTATTGAAATAGTAAATCACAATTTTGCAACAAATGTATTCAACACCCAAAATGAGAGCTAGTATTATTTAAATACAAATTACAAGGAAGTTCTGCGTGTTTGAAATGGTTTTATTGTATCTAAAAAATCGCACTCGGTCTAAAGTTAACACACAGTGACAATAGTCTAAAAAATGTGTCACAACAGGAAAAGCAATCTTAAACTCTAGGTAAAGGCATACAGCATTCTCGTGAAAGCATACAGGACCATCAATTGTTCCCAGTGAAAAGTAGGAATATAACAACATTCTAGTGAAACTATACAGGACCAACAATTGTTCGGAGTGAAAAGTAGGAGTACACATAAGATCGTGTCGGACAGATCTACTTTATAATCAAGGTCATTTATTGACCAAGCAGAGCTATGTGACTAATTATCACTCCCATTCCCCACCCCCTCCCTATGAAAACATTTACTGACCAAGTAGAGCTTTGTGACTAACTACCACCCCAGTCCTCACCCCCTCCCCATGAAAACATTTACTGACCAAACAGAGTTTTGACTATAACTACCACACCAATCCACACCCCCTCCAAATGAAAACATTTACTGACCAAGCAGAGTTTTGACTAACTACCACCCACAGTTCCCACCCCCTCCCCATGAAAACATTCACTGACCAAACAGAGTTTAGTAACCATCTACCACCCCCAGTCCCCATCCTTCCTCGTGAAAACATTTACTGACCAAACAGAGTTTTGTAACTATCTAACAGAGTTTTGTAACTATCTACCAGAGTTTTGTAACTATTTACCAGAGTTTTGTAACTATTTAACAGAGTTTTGTAACTATCTAACAGAGTTTTGTAACTATCTACCAGAGTTTTGTAACTATCTACCAGAGTTTTGTAACTATCTACCAGAGTTTTGTAACTATCTATCAGAGTGTTGTAACTATATCTACCCTGCCCTCCATGAAAAGCTTCTTTTATTTCCATATTCTGTTTGCAATCTTAATAATCAACACAGTGAAACAATAATTGCTAAGGATTTACATCACAAAACAACTACATTTCATGTACCTGTACTAGCAGATTGTTCTAGATCTCTATGTTTATCAATGTATCTAGGAATTTCTTCTAGATCTTTTCCTGTGGGGATCTGGGTTAGAGTAGGTCTTCAGTACCCACTTGCTTGTTGTAAGAGGTGACTAAATGGGGCAGTCCTTGCTTATTGTAAGAGGGGAATAAATGGGACAGTCCTTTGGATGAGACCGCAAAAACCGAGCTCCCATGTCACAGCAGGTGTGGCACAATAAAGATCCCTCCCTGCTCAATGGCCATAAGCGCCGAGCATAGGCCTAAATTTTGCAGCCCTTCACCGGCACTTGTGACGTCTCCATACGAGTGAAATATTCTCGAGAGGGACGCTAAACAATATTCAATCAATCTTCTAGATCCATGCTAATTAATGTACCTAGGAGTTTGTTCTAGATCTATGTTGATTAATGTATCTTATGGAATTTCTTTTAGATCTATGCTAATAACATATACCTAGCAGATTGTTCTAGATCTATGTTTTATATCATATATACCTAGCAGATTGTTCTAGATCTATGCTTTATATCATATATAACTAGTAGATTGTTCTAGATCTATGCTACTGAATGTATAATAGATTTAAGTCAATAAGATAGAATTATTATCTAGATGCTCGAAATAACCCTAATATCAATAGACAGAAAAATGGTCATTAGTAGTACAAAGTATAAAACAGAAAGTAGTCACATTACTATACAAAATAAAAAATAACCACATTCACCGTGAAAAATCGCTAATCTAATCTAATCTTTTATTTTCAATATAAAAATATTCTTAGGTCTTAGATAACGCACTTTTCTAAGTACTATCAATGCATTATAGCTATTGATTTGTTTTGTAATCTGCATTTGCAAAATATTTTTGCTGTTTTTGTAAATGATGAGTGTCCTTATTGGCCACTTTAGATGAAATTGCTTTGTAGGTTTTATTCCCTCACTTGAAAACCACTTATGTACAAGAACTGAATGTTACATCCATAGAATGTTACATCCATATTTTACAGCACTACATCTGTGTAAATGTGGGGGGCGTGGCCTTCGGCAGTTATGATCGGCTTTTTTTATATACATAAAGATAACCAGCTGAATTTCACAACTTTAATCTATGTCACAAAATACTAGTCTATATGATGTCAAGTGTTGGTTTAAGCCAAAATTATTGATTTAACTGATCGAAAAGCATGCCCAAAAAAACAACACTCCAAAGTCAGTAGAAAATAGTATATATTCCACTGATCAAGAAATAGGTAATTTGTAAGTTGAACTTTTAAAACATACATAATGTGAACTTGAGTTTTCTCACCAATTGAGTTCACTTACCAATTTGAAGATTGTGTTTATTCATTATTATAACTGAGTTCACTCATCATAATTGAGTTCTCTCATCATGATTGCTTCAGTAAAATTTCCCCTTATGTAACTATACAAGTATATATGACCTTGGTTGAATGGGAAACATATCATGAATAAATAAACAATGACAGCAGGTTTATATACAACATACTGTACAGCTTATTTTTGGAAGCCTTGCAATCATTCATTATACAACTGATTAATTTTGCATTAAAGGAGATAAGTTCTTGATATAAGAAATTGAGAGGAATGAATTTTGTTTATATAAACAATGTGCTTCATGTTTGTATTAGGTAGTTCAAACTGTACACGTATTACTGAATATACAGTCAAAACTGCCATAGCGACCCACTGTATTAAGCGACTCACTGTATTAAGCGACTCACTGTCGTATGTGACCATACAAAGTCCCCCCCCCCCCCCAAGACGTTACTCTATATATTGTACCTGTATTAAACGACCACCTGTCTGACGCGACCAACGACCATGATTTTTACAACCTTTTCGAGTATTTTCACGAAATTTTACCTCTATTTAACGACTGTACATTTTTCGATTACAACGTGATTACTTCTTTCGATTTCGGTTGAGCCGACTATTCTGGGAATTATCGCCCCTAACACTTTCGTTTTCAAACGCACGACTATTCTGGGAATCATCGCCCCTAACACTTTCGTTTTAATACGCACAGTTTGGCGATGATCTTGATTAGTCGGCCCTCTGAATAAATTATTATACCTAAGCTGTCAACATGCAGTGTCATGTGTGGTTAATTAATAAAACCAGAGTTGTTGTTTATTTAACAAAATCAAGGATCAGGGATCAAGGCCGATGTATTCGAAGGTGTGAATTTCGACAAACTTTAAGAAGTGGCGGGTAGGTTATATCGGAAATGAAAATCTACCACTTGTTATACCATTATGTTCAACAGAGTAAAAAATTTGCCCGATTGCAATATAAATCAAGTAAATATTGTGCTTAGGACTAAAATTTTAAACGGAGTATTCACAGTTTTCCTGCATGAGATACTAGAGGTTTCCAGAATAATGACCGGAACTAGCGGCTCACTTCGACATGTCCCGAGTATTGACACGTCCGAGTTCAAGAAAATTGCCTGCATTAGTTCTAAGCTTAAAAGATTTGCTGTGCATGTACAATGGATATTGTGATTTATTTAATGTTTCTCAAATTGAATAGCATTTTTCCACCATGTATTGTACAAAAAGAGATGCAACACTTCACCATTTGCTTTCTTACCTGAAGTGCTTCATTTTCTAGTTACACTGTACAAGTAGGCTATACATGAATACCCTTTACAACGAAGTGTTTATAAGTTTTAGAAAATTTACATGCAGTTCATAAATAATTTTTAAATCTCATGTAAATGTGTAATATAAAATGCATGAAAAGTTTATCATTCTTATATAGATTAAATGTAATTTTGATGAATAAAAAAATTATGATACAACACATTGTATTCTAGATTTTTAACTACAGTGTATTATTAATTTTATTTTACAACTATTAAAACCGTACTTGATATTTTAATGATAAATTCCAAATACATGTAGTCATTTTCTCCATTGTATAAATTATTTGCGTTTTATCCATTAACTGCGGAAAATAGGCAACCTGTATTAAGAGACCACCTGTCATATGTGACCTTTTTTTCATTCTCTGTTGGACGGTCTCTTAATACAGGTTTGACTGTATATAAAAGCTGCATACATAGACAAATTTCAGTACCACATTATGCAAAGTGGATTCTATATAATTACTTACTGTCTAGCCTTGCCACCACTTCATCAATAACACATTGTTTTGTATAGGAGTCTTCTATTGTTGGGTCATAATCTGTTACAAAGTAGGACTGAAAACAAAGAATGTGTATATATAACTACATGTAAAATATTTAACTTGAATAAACAGTTCCAACATCAAAATCACTTGTATTGGCTATATAGATCATTGCTTTGTAACACATAGTACTATATGTTTTCATTTTAAATTTGCTGATGAGAGAGAGAGAGAGAGAGAGAGAGAGAGAGAGAGAGAGAGAGAGAGAGAGAGAGAGAAGAACAATATTACATGTAAATATAAATAAATATTTGAGTTTCAGTTTCAAGGAGCACTACCTTTTCTTAAATTTTTTTATTTCCTCTTTAAAATTAAAATTTTCCGCTGTTCATTATATGAACTGGGAGAAGTGACAGCAATGCCTCTTCAGAAATGATACATAAGTGAATTATCTATAATCTGATAATACTTGGAAATGTATATCTTTTCTAAAATAGATACTGTATATCATTTAATACTGTAGCTAAAAATATAAACAAACCAAAAAAAAAAAATAACAAAAAATATGGGCACGTATATATGACGTGCAAAACCAATATAGTAAGTAAATTTTATTTAAAGTCAGAACTAAAATAACATTTAAGAAATTAGCACAGGTTCGTTAGAGCTTTTTAACTGACTAATTACATATCAAAAACAAAAGACACATAATTAACATGCATAATATTATGTACATAGATTAATGAAAAATAAACATCACGTTCAAGAATATACAGATAAAGGGACAATATTTAGAGGAAGGCTAAAACACAAGACAAGCAAAAGTGGATATCTCATAAAAAGAAATATATAAAAACGAAGGAACTAAAATTGTTCACACAATAAACATGAGCACTGCATAACTTTAGATCAAATAATTTCTAAATTGAATTAAAGAACAATTTCAAGTAGGTATGCTTGCTAAATTTTATAAAGTAATGCTGTTGCTAAATTTTCAATATAGAAAAATATCATGCATAAAGAAAGGCTGCCTCCACTTGTGATTCACTCTCTGTGAATCACCACCCATTTAATGAGGGACTTTAAATTATTAAGGTTTTTCTAATATTTAGCAATGACACTTATACCACACCTGTATAAATTGGATTGTAAGAGCACTTTTTCCTACTCCACCACCTCCGACGACGACAAGCTTGTAGCTTTGACTGTAATTATTCGAATCCCTGGACATATTTACTTTATGTGTTTACATGTCAAAAATGCAAAATGGCGGAAGTGATTCACTCGGAAGATCTCTTGTTTTTTTATTGTTTACAAAAACATGTTCCCAAGAATCGTAACTTCTCGGACCTTTTCAACAAGCTGAAAAGCTGAAAAGACACAAGAAGTAGCAATATTTTTATTTTTTCCCATTATTATTTTTATATATATTATCATTGATTTTGGAAAGGGGCTGAAATTCGATTAAACATGATGACTGAATTAATTGTAAGGTAAATTCACTCTCAATCTTTTCAATTTTAATGAACATGTTGAAATTTTTTATTTTAAACAACTAATTCTAAAATTCTATCCTGGCTAACATTACGAAGAATGTGCTAGATTCCATAATAGATTATGTTTCCGAATTTTCAGTTTTGAGTACACCAAACATGAAATTATGTATTTTTTACTATGTACAGTTCTTGCTGTGGCTTTCATTTTGTCCTCTTACATGAATGTTGAACAAATCATGCTTGCTATATTTATATGTTATGCCCCCAGTTTATCCATGATTGGCAAAAGTTTCTATCTCAACGTCACATAATTCAAAATCGTTGTAAAACTGATATTTGTCTGTTGAAGGACCATCTACCGCGCCGGTATTATCCGAACAATATAATCATTTCTTATTCAAACCGGAAGTTGATTTTGATTGGTTGATATATTGGAGGTAAATTTTCAAAGGAGCCCTAGAAGATAGCCGTAAGATTTGTTTTTGTATTCATTTCATAATTTGTGCTATTCACATGTGTGATCTCCCTTACGCCTATGCTCTGATTTGTTTTCGTGTTGAAGTCCATGTACTTTATTACAATAAATATTCATTTTGACGTTCTGGTGTAGGCTTAGCCATCGCTGAAATCGTACGGTAGAATTCATGATCGAAATTACTGCCATTCATAGAAATGGGTGACCGAATATACTTCAGGGGTGTGATTTTTCCTCTTTTCAGAAGAAATCCTCTGATTTGCTCAATTTTCGAAAAAATGAAACTCTGGATTTGATCTAAAGTGACAGAAAATGATATTTTTGCAGGTAGGGTGAGGTGTTCCTCCCTTTTTGACCAGTTTTTCTCTGATATCTGAGGAATTCAGTCACATCCCTGATACTTATGGACCGAGATTACCCACTGGCCTCAGAATTTCTATCAATAAGCCGTTATATGATTAATCAGAGTGATATATATACCCCTTCTATATATAAATACATTTATTTATATATAGAAGGGGTATATATCACTCTGATTAGGCCAACGACAAAAATTGTTGAGTTTCCGCTAACGTTCTAGAAAAAAATAAGGTAGATCTAGGTAGGTAGGAAATAAATTTTATTTTATTTTTAAATTTTATTTTTTCAAAGTATGCATAAACATTGTAAACTCTAACAAGTTAAATGTTCGATTGAATTTTATACTTTCAAAATAAAATTTTGCTTAAATTGCATTGCAAGTAAACTTTCAATCATAACATTTCACCTGTTATTGGCTGAGGATTATTTCCAGATGTTTTAATTATAAGAAACAATATTTTTCAATAAAACATCTAGCATAAAACACAAAAGTTAACTCCTTTATGTCACTATCCTATACAAGTACCAGATATATTGTTTCTACATTTAGATTGGTTGTCATAGTAATACTACTATTGGATATGTTTGACAGGAAAATAATGTGATGGTTTTGAAAAAAATATTAAATCATCACCAAAATATCAACATCGTTAACATATTTTAAGTTTATAAATACATTTATGAATGTATTTTCACAATCCAAATGGAACAAGGGTAGGAAGACAGTCTGGGCAGATCCCACTTATCCTAATGGGATCCAACTCTCTTCCAGCTAAAACTTTTTAGCGGACATAAATTTTTATTTTAAAAAAAAGTCTGCACATCTTTTTTTTTTCCTCTCGGCTCTCACCAGCCATCAATTCGGATGCGTTCACCAGCTGTTCAGTTCACTGCTTTATTTGTGGCCTTTTTCATAGTGTTTTCAGTTAGAACTGCAGCAGAAACCATGGATGTGAATACAAATTTGACAGACTGGACATTAATGTCTGTCAGTCTGCATCATGACCTCCATATAAAACTAGGGTCCCCGTGTATATACAGTAATGCCCGCTGAAGCGATAGCATAAGACAGTTCATGGCTATAAATAGACACCGTCTAAAAACACCATAGGAGTTGGCAATTTTAACAAAATAAAGTCTTCCATGGAAACATGACACTTTGTAAAGTCTCTCGACAGTCTGTTAACTTCAATTGTTAAATCACCGTTGCGTGAGGCATGCATGGAGGTACTAGCCACTCTGTCAACCATCATGCCATGATGGTATCACACCGGTAACTGTCCAATCAAAATGAACTTAGTCAATTGTAGTTCCATATATTTAAAGAAATATTATTTTCCTTGCGCGATTTTTCTCATTTCCTCTTCTTCTTTTCTCTTAATTTTTGCACCCCTGATTAGGAAATTTTGTGTAATTTGTAGAAATAACCAAGTGTATACAAAGGAACTATTTGCTGTTGGTAGCTGAGGCTACTTCCTGAGGTGTACTCCGCCTGTTTACACACATGTGAAAAACACGTGGATTTGAGGGTAGTCTTGTTTGCGGGTAATTTATTTTCGAAAATGCCGCGTAGGGTGGTGTTTTTCTGGTGTCGGCAGACGAGATAGGTAACATAGAACAGGACTTGAAGCTAACTTTTTATGTCACCAGTCCAGCCGGACTGATGAGGTATAATTTCAACCAGTCTGCTGAAAAATTTACCAGTCCAACAGTTTTCCAGAAATAATTAAACATATTTCATTAATGTTATTAAAATGAAATTTAGCTCAATATGTCTTAAACAATATTTTAACACTCAAATGTGAGATTTATATTTACAAATCAGATTTGTCTGATAGGTCTTCATATCAAAGCATGCCAAATGTGTAAATTTCATAAGTATATTTTCCAAAATGATGATTTAGAAAATTAACCAGTCTCATCGGACTGACTAAAACAAATGTCAGTCAGTCCACCAGACTTTTAACCAGTCACAGACTGACGGGCATATGTTAATTTCGAGCCCGACTGCGTTATTCGGCGTCAATTCAGTAAACTGATTTTTAATGAATTTTTTTCCTCTATAGTAATATATAGTGAAAATAATTACCGGTGTGATACCTTGAATTTAGTTACAAACATTATCAATGTTGTTTAGATGCTTGACACAATACCATGCAATTTTGTACATCATTCAAGTGTTTGAATGACTTCATCTCCATGTCTAACTAAAAATAAAACCAAGAACCGGGAAAATGACGATTTTTTTTTTTTAAATATTGTAAAAAATAATTCTAGGGTCGGGGCTATAATTTAGGGTCGGTCGGGTTAGCGGAAACACAACACATTTTATCAGTGGCCTTAATCATATAACGGCTTATTGATAGAAATTCAGAGGCCTGTGGATTACCCCAGTGTATGTACAGTAAAATATCTGTATCTCGAATATGGTTTATCTCGAATACCCCGTCGAAGTCGACGGCCGGTCCCGGCCGTTTTCCCTATATAAATGATTTAAAAAACTTCTGATATTTCGAACACGGTAATCTCGAATACTCCGCTTATGTCGAAGTATTTTCAAGGTCCCATACCCTAAATTCACCTGGTTTATCTCGAAGTGCAGTCAATTTTATGCTCTTGCTTACCATACCTGGCGTCGTTAAGTCACAAATTCACACCCGCGGCTACATCAATTATAATTAATGACCGCTAATCCACGCTCGCCTTTTCCGGGTAGACCCAGGTTGCAATAAATGGTTCAACAGCTTGGGTGATTAGTGAAGCCTTCCAAAATTACGGCTAAAGTTCACCACCAATTATGAACTAACACACCCGATTCCAGGGATGGTGTTTTGAATGACACGCTCTATCATTAACATGTGGGTTAGATAAACGCACAAAACCGTCGAAGTACGCTTGAAGGTAATGCTCTTAATAAAGATAATGCATTTAATAGAACACGCTTCATCATTAAAACTAGTACAGAGAAAACACGAAAATTTATTTAATAAACATTTAAACGTTTGATTTTTTTTTAAAATCTGTCTTTTTTGTTTCTTACGTGATAGGTTCTTTCATTACAGCGCAATAACTATACATCCCAGTCGAGCCTGGGCATCAGTAAACTTAAAGTAAGCATACAGGCACGATCATCTTAATTTTGAAACACATTGTGAATTCAATTGGATGTTTATATATATTAAAAAAACCCAAAATGTTTGTCTTTGAAATTCCACAATATTAATTTATCAACTTGTATTAAACTATAAGAAACGGCAACGGGGTTTTTGTTTATAATGCAAATCCCATACTATGCATCAAATATCCTCCTTAAAAAAAATATCCCAGATCGATTTTGGATATCTCAAACCCCCGGATATCTCGAAGTTTTTTTGAGGTCCTTCGGACTTCGAGATAGAGATATTTTACTGTACTTGCAATTGTCATTTAATGATGTCGGATCATTCGATGGACCCGAAATTTTATACGTATTCTATTTCTAATTGAAGGTAGGCCTATAGATAATGTTCTCTGAATTTATGGACACAAGCATGATTGTTGGTTAGACTACCTTGATGCATCAGACTCATTCATTTTGTCATAACATAGACACTATATAGTTAGGATCTGTCTATGTAGTAGATCTAAATTATATATGGAAGATCACATGCGTGTGCAAAAATAATAATATTTATTTATTTATTTAGCGCCCTATATGACTATAAATAACCACTCTAAAGCGCTGCACACAATAAAAATGATACAGCATGTTTTAAAAGTAGTAAAAGGAAATTATAATAGCATTAAGACAGATCATATCAAAACAATGCTAGAAAATGATAACAAAATATTATTTCCATTTGAAAAAAAAAAAATCCTACAAATTTATGCCTTGACTTAATTTTCAGATGCCAAAAGCAAAAAAGAAGAATGGTGCTGAAGTCCGCATGGGCATAATCGATAGTGTAATTGGCAAATTATTTTTCTCCTCCTACACAAGACTTCAAGAAATCATTCAGAAGGATGTTGTTCAGATGTTTGAAGAAGAGTGCAGATGGGGTGAGGAACTGCTGGAAGAAGTGAAGCAGGAGTTCACTAGGTATTGATGAGTTGCTTGCTTTCGTTCGGATTAAGATAGCATGGTACAGCTATTTCAGTATTCTGAATCACTTTTTACATTTTGATTGCAAACACCGAAACCAACAAATTTTTTAAGAGGCATGGACACGATTGGTGCTGAAAGTTTTCAAATTTTATTTTTCCAATGTTAATGTTTACAATGCTTAAAAAGGTATTTCTAATCGTCAGCAAGAATTTGAATGTCAGTTGTTGAGTTACAAGAGAGATCCTATACAGAGCTCACAAACGCAATTCCTCGTTATATATTCATGTATATGTAGACAGTGATGGGAATTCGGAAAAACAAAAATAATCCGATTAATCAAATGCACCTTTTTAATTGATTAATAAAAAAACAATTAAAATTCATTCATTTCATCTTAATTAGAATTCTCAAAAATCCAAAATAATCCCATACTTCTGATTTTGTTTTCCTGGGATAGGGATAGATCTCTTGAATTTTTGTTGTTCTTATCGGATGACTCATCTTCATCAGTCATTTTCATTTTTTGTAAGTCGTAGGAATATTCGTATTATAAGAAAATACCTATATCGGTCATTTTCATTGACCTTTGTCAGACTGCACAAAAAAGAATAATTAAAATCACTGATAGATATGTGTATTAGATTAAAAAGAATTCAAACAACAGGGTTGAAACTAAGACACGTCCGACCGACTGAGTCTACTAAATGATAGGTCCGACAGGGCTCACACTGGACTAAAATTTTGTGTCGCAACCTGGCGCGCATACATCGACTCATACCGTTTACTGTAGATCTATATCAGTGATCGCGAAATGTTGAAATGTTTTACAGGACATTCGGTCTGGTAAACACAGGAACATTACCGGACCGAATCACATTTTATCAGACCGAAAAAAAGTAGTAATATTTGAAAGACTTTGAGCCTCCTGGTCATTGGATTTTCGTTTTAAAGGTTTACCGTGGACTGCATTACTGTTCCATTTTAATTGGAACATGTTGCCGTTTTTGTATGCTTTTTTTTTTATAAATGGAACTGGAAGTCGAAACGTAGCAGCGATTTTTTTCTCTACCCATTCAATTGGGAAAAATAGCGTCAAAATCGAACAAATTGGGAATTTTCTACCAATGTATAGGCAAATGATTTCAGCTAAAAGAAAAGAAAAAATACAACAAAACAAGAAGTATTCATCTCTTTACAAACTTTTTTACGGTAATATTTGTTGCTGTGAAACATAAGGAATCATCGTACAAAACTCACTGCCATGATCTGTACTTTCGATTTAATACTGGAAGGGAACATTTTAGTTAGCTCGTACAACGTTTCAGACGAAGAAAATTACGATTTCAGCAGTCTATTTTTCGGCAAGTGAATTGGGAATTTTTAGTCTCAAAATTGGGAAAAAATCGACTGTTTTTGGCATTGGAAATGGTACCGTTTATCGGTACCAGTTATACAGGGGGGGGGGGGGGGGGGGGGATGCTGCGTAGTTTTCGAAACCGTTGCTGGAAAGTCACCTGACATTCGGACCGAAAATATAACGAAGTTTACCGGACCGAGAGTCAAATTACCGGACATGTCCGTCGGTCCGACGACATTTCGCTTTCACTGCTATATTTCATGTATATTATTCAAGAGGGCATATACAACATATCATATATATGTCTCTGATTATTCTTACAACATAGCTTTGTTCAGCTTTTATCATAAATTATTATGATATTGTGAAAATTGTATTTCAGCAGATTGCTTTTCAGTCAGTCTAGATGATATTGTAGCACTATCATGGTTTTATTTTTAGATATTGTTTTTGGCAAAGTTGACTCAATTCTATTTCATACCAGAAAAATTTAGGAGTATTTCATAGCCTATGACTGACTACATTAAATAAAGACAAGAAATGAGTTTCTATATGTTTATTAATCATGTTAGTAGTGTAAATGACATATAATACTCATCATTAACATTAAATTTGCACTCTATAAAATGTCACTGTCAGATGACAAAGTTACTGAAGACTAACTACTGTAATACATAACACATCATCATAGTTTCATAACATCACATTTTTCAAAGAATTAACTGAAGAATCCAGTTTTCATCTTGAAATCCAGAGTGACAAGGTGGTCATTCAGTGAATATCATCATGTAGTAAAGAAGGGAACTCAGGAAGTCTGAAATGAATTTTAAATGGCTTAAGATGATGTGAAGTCAAAAGATGACAGCGTAACAAGTTCAGAAGAACCTACAATTTTGTGTTTCCTCATGGCCATTTTCCAAATAGATCAAACCAAAGACCTAAAGAATGATGCAATTTCCCAACATTCCTTCATCTATAAAATATACTACCGTCAAATGGATTAGAAAATGTACAATGTAGCTGAACATTCAATAGTTTAACTTTCTAGATGAAATTGTTTTTGTACTGTGATGAACTGACAAATTAAATTTTATATGTTTTTATTGACACCGAAATATCTTCCATTAACTAGCTTGTGTGCACAATCACACACTTTTTATTCCACCCAGTCCAAAACAGGTAGCTCCCGAGTAATGACTCGGGGTTATCTCTCCCCAGTATACAGAATACTTTATTTCTAATTCATTAAGATATATATGTAGGAGACTCGCACGTGCAAAGTTCATTTCATTCACACCTACCTGCACACAGAGGATCAACCCTTTGTCTTGTGTAAACTGCTAAATAAACAAGACACCCCTAAGTCTATTGTTCCCACACAAGAGGGTATCCACATTCTGCACAGGTAAAACAGCCACAAGGCTGTATGTTTGGAGTGTTTGGATGCCAACAGCTGAAATTCAAGATGGCGCCGCAATTTCTAAAATACGAAATGTCCGTGTCGCATTTCCAGAATTTCTGTCACATTTTTTCCTGAAAAATCGCAAAATGCGATGGGCAGCGCGAGCCCTGGTCCGGTCGGGTAAAATGTTGATTTACTAGTCCGACTGGTCGTGTTTAAAAAAAATGAATAAGAAACTTTACTTTAAACCAGAAGATATTTTATTCTTAACCAGAAAGATAACTGCAAAGAGTTTGAGAGCAATTTTGAACTGCGTGGTGACATTATCTCTATTTTTAGTTCTAATATTAAGTAAGTCGCTGTCGGAATTGATGTTTTACGACATCTACTCGATGTTAATGTGTGTGTAAAGTTATGTTTCGGATAAATAGATGTAAATTGAATTCATTTTCATTTTTAAAAAAACAGTTTAATTGAATAAAATATTTATAAGAAAGTATGTATCAAATTAATAAATTACGTCGTAAACAGCCATTTCTTGTTGTTGAAATGTGTGTGGGAATGTCTCTATATACAAATACGGCTTCTCATCCTCAAGGAAAGATGTCCCAAGAGGGAAAAAGGGGGAAAGGAAAGCAGGGCTTATGAAGTAGAAATCAAAAAAAGGTTGAAGTCATTTTATTCTAAATGGACTAAAGAATTTCCGTGACGGGTAGAATTTAAAGAAACAGAAAATGTGTTTGAAAATAAAAGCATCAAATTGAATGACGAGATTAAAGATTTCTTTGAGACAATTAAATACGTTTTAGTTCAAACCTAACGTTTGTAATTTGAATCAAGTATTTAGATATATATGGAGAATCTATCAGGGTTTTTTTTCCTGGATAGTTGGTCAGGGCTAGTGGATGTAAGGTCAGGTCTAGTAAAAATTATTTGAAGTAGCCCGACTGGTCTAGTGCTCAAAAAAGTAAATGTTAAACCCTGAACAAGAAAGTTTTTCATTCAAACAAGTGAAAGTTAGAGTTTACTTGCCCTGAGTTGCCCAGCTGGCAAGTGAGTAGGGGTGAAATGATGCATCGTGATGCAGCCGAATCACGATGTATAGTGGTCTCGATTCGATGTTCGATTTATTCTGTGTCTGTTTGGGTTCGATGCGGTCCTAGAATCATAGCACACATTGTTTTTGATAACCAAGGTTTCTGATTAGCCAATGGAATTGAAAATTGTCCAATCAACATACAAGTAAACTTTGCTGTATCAAAATGGACGCAGTCAAGTTGAAAAATGCACCCCCAATGTATAAATCCTGGGTATAATAATAATAGCCTATATTTAGCCAGGATAACACAAATTAACATATAGCTAGTTTCCATTGTGGTCTTGGATGTCGACATTTCTGCTTTAGGACAAGTAATAAGAGTGTTGCTTTATGTTAAATGGTTTTACATTATGTAGAATTTATTTGCAGAGAGCAATAAATACAATGAAACATAAAAAAAATCTTAGCATTGTGAAGAATTTGGTACATGCTATTGTGTCGAATTGAAAATCATCAAATCGAGACTGAAGTATCGAAAATTGAATCGAGAAGGTACTGTATCGTTTCACTCCTTCAAGTGAGATAAAAGTTAATGTCTATCCCTGGTTTACAGATTGCTGCTGACTTAGCATTCAAACCTGTTTTTGCATGATTTTGTATAAGAATTTATAGTTTTTGCAGTAAAACCTGATATGTGTATGATGAAATGCAGACATAAATATCTATAAAGTTTGTAAGTACATTATAAACTTTAGTCTATAATTATAGTCATTTTTTTATTGCATTTAGCAAGTATTTTTACACAATTTTGAACCCAGATGGGTTTATACTACCGGTAAGTTTGGATATATTCTAGGGAGTCATGGTATTGGTTTGCATATTGATGCCATTAATTTTGATTTATCATTCTGCATTATTTTATCCTAGCTTTTATGATGTGATTTTAACACTTTGCAGAAATAATTCACAATTTATAATTTGTGTTTTATGCTTAGCCCTGTCAGCAAAATCAACTTGTTGCCAAAGACACCCTCTGCTAAGCGTAAGAAAAAACGTATCCAGAGGGAACCAGACATTGAAGAAAATGAAGAACCAGTTGATATTACAGAGAGGTATCTATAGCAACATATCCCTTGTATCATTGTACCACCTCAGTGCTCAAATTTGATAATCGTAGTCAAATTTTTAGGACTTATACATTATGCACAAGCAGGGTTTAGCTCTGCTTTCAACAATATATTTTTAAAACATCCACAGCAGGTATTTCCTGTTTGCTATTAAATGCAAAAAGATTTGATTAAAAGACCTTGGATTTTCTTTCATTAAATGGAATCACAATCATATTCAAGCATTAAGAAGATATTTTGTGTTTATTCGCTGTTAAACTTGAACCAAACATTTGACCAATTAAGATTAATAGATAGATTATCATCCCCGTCCCTCCAAAATGGGCCCACCCCGATTTTTTTTTATTTTCGCAAAAATTACGATTTCAAACAAACTTGCTTCCCAGCGACATGAGTGAATGATTAAAAGTCACAAATTGTTGGTTTTATATCTTCTACCAAGGATTCTTTGAATGTTAACTTGATTAAAACTTTTTGTGATGCCTTTTGTCATTAATTTTCTGGGAGTTTTTTCCGGGGAAATAAAAATTAGAAAATAAAATCCTCCCACCTGCCCCATATTTTTTGTGACCCCAGAGATAATCTACTAATTAAGTTGAATTGGCCTTATCTTATTTTTGTATCTATATAATCCAAATGCAAAATTGGCATTGAAAAATCTGGAAAGTATTTCTAAAATAATATGTGTGGATCTGGTTTATATACTCCTTTGAAAATAGGGTAGGTAGGTATTCGATGTTTCTAATTTAAAAAAAAAATTGATGATGATAAATTTTAGATGGAAACACAATTTTCTTTTACTTTCACTTCTTTGCATGTACCATTTATATATAGCGTGATATATATCTATCAAAATTGGTTGGGATCGCCCTAGTTTGGACAATTTGTATATATATATATATTTCAAATAAAAAAATAATTACAGGGGGAAAAAAGAATCAGTGCATTTGCTAAAATCATGTTTTTGAACATGAAAGTAGGAAATGATATTTATACCAGAGTACTGGTTTCAAGCCCTTTGATTTTTTTTTAATCTATACAACTTTTCCAAAAATAAGGGGGGTGATTGCTCAGCGTATTCAAACAACCTGAAATTTGCACTTTTGTTTGTTATCACTCTTTAGTTCTAAGTAGTGATGTACTGATTATCGCCGACTTTCGATTGTCGGTCGCTATAACTGAAACGATGTGAATAATCGATTGCCATTTTGAAAATCGACGACGTCGGTGGTGTTTTTTTTTTAATGATACGAATATTCCTACCGCAACTTAACTAAATCCAAAATGACTGACGAAGCTGAATCATCCGATAAAATTGAATATTGTTTTAATGTCCCTCTTGAGAATCTTTCACTCATGGAGACATGCATCAAATTGCCGGTGAAGGGTTGCAAAATTTAGGCTTATGCTCGGCGCTTACATAGTTACAGTCTTTGGGCAGGGAGGGATCTTTATCGAGCCACACCTGCTATGACACGACCCAGGGCCTCGGATTTTGCCTCTTATAACAAGCTAGGGGTATTGAGGCTCTATTCTATACCGGATCCCATAAGAACAACAACAGAAGTCGAAAGATCTATCCCTCTCCAGAGGAAAAAAAAAATCAAAAGTATGGGATTATTAACTTCATATTTCTAATGGATTCAGACGTCTCCATATGAGTGAAAAATTCCTGAGAGAGACGTTAAACAAGATACAATCAATCAATCTTATGATTTTATTCTAATTAAGTTAATGTTTTGGGTGAAAAATAAAGTAAATTTAATATATTTATGCCATAAATTTGAAATGAATAAAATTTGATTATTTTTCGATTAATCAACCGAAAAGGTGCATCCGATTAATCCGATCATTGATTAATTATTTTTTCCCGATTGCCCATCACTAGTTCTAAGTCACTTTCTGTCTAATGTTAGATGGCCTGTAGTAAGTGTTTACAGCTTAACATTTTACAGGTATCTATATAGTGACTATGAATGAACTTACAGTCAAGCTTCACCTGCAGGGATAGACATCAACTTTTCTTCCTACTTGCCCTTTGGGCAAGTAAACTCAAAGTTTTACTTGTCCGAATGAAAAACTTGGTTGTCCGAAATATTTTAGACTCTAATAAGCCTGTCAACCAGTAACTCTCATTATCTCTCTCTGTCTATTGGTACGATCTACTAGAATGGGCCTTTGCTATAATCTGACAATTTGGTAAAGAAAACAACAATATATGGAGTTGGACTTTACTTTCTACAAATATTGGATATTCATCAAGCTTAACACAGTTATTATAATAATCACATTTCCTACTGAAAAAAATCACTTGCCCCATTGGGCAAGCGTGTATTGAGTTTCACTTGTCCGAACTGGGTTTTCACTTGCCTCGAGCAATCAGACAACCGTTAATGTTGATCCCTGACCTGAAGGAAAACGGATCAAAAACCTATATGGATAGTGGTATATATTATGCACCACTTCTCATAAAAAAAAATCTTGAAAGTGTTCATTATATTCGGCAAAATACGGTAACTGATTTTGGAAATAGTAAAAAAAAAAAAAAAAGTTTAGGGTCGGGTGAAAAAACTAGTGACAGTCTGGTAACCAGAACCACACATATTTTTTTTATTTGGCTTAATATTGCGCATAAGTTAAGCATGATCAATCATTGAAGACATTGGGTAATCAGATGGCTTTAGCAACAAACAATTGCTTGTCTGATAATTGGAACATCACTAGGATTAAAAGGAAATTGTCTCAATTTCCAGTTAATCTTCAAACCTTGTGTCTTTCTTGTTACAGTGAAATTGTCTCAATTTCCAGTTAACCTACAAACCTTGTGTCTTTCTTGTTACAGTGTGCCCAGTGTAAATGAAACTGATGCCAACATACTGGCATATGAAACGCCCCCACAACATGGCTATCGCACCAGGGCAACCTCCAGGACCGCCCAGACAAAGAGGACAACACGGATGCAGACAAGGAAAAAGGCCAAGTTTTCCGAAAATGCAGCAAAGGAGGAAATACCAGCCAAGGAAGATAGTGCACCACCGGTTTTCAATTTTAACCAAAGTACAGAAATTTCATCCAAATCTGATAATGTTACACCTAATGTACTTTTACAAGGAGGGGTTTCTAAAGGTCAGTCACTGGTGTCACATGTCTTTAGTCCACCAGTCGGAAAACCTGGGAAAGGTCATGTTAAGGAGAAGGTTCACGCTTATGAGGAGTATATTGAACATAGCAGTCCATCGTCTAGACATGTTATGAATCAGAGCTCTGTACCAGACACACCAGAACAGAGAGAAACAGTATCTTCGTCAAGTGAAAGTTGTCGAGAGACGCCAGAATCTTCTCGTAGTAAACGACCAAGTGTTCGTAAATCCTTGAAATCGAAGACTGCATTACGAAAAAGTCTACTGAAGAGTTCCCAGATCCCATTAAACCCCAGTCTTCTAAACCGGACTCATGATAAAGAGGTAAGTATTGGCAGGTATGCGGTACAATAGTTTTGAAAACTAGTTGCCAGGGACTTTATGTGGAAGGATTGATGATTAAATGTTCTTTTGTATGTTACAGACCCCAAAAAAGAACAAACTGAAGCTGAGGAAGAAGGCAACAGAGGTTCAAAACAATCAGGTATTTCATAAAAAGTTAACCATCTATTTAATGAAGAAAACAGGTTCAAAACAATCAGATATTATGTAAAGAGTTCGTGATCAGGGATTTTCCTGGCTTATTTTTGGGGTCTGGTTACCAGACCCATTCCAAAAATCGGCGATATTTTCTTAATTTACAGTATTTTTTTCCTCAATGAAGTGTCCTTAAAATTCCACACATAGAGAGTCCGAAATGATTGACATTAATTCGTTTTCCTGTCACTGCTCTGCACAATTAAAAAATATTGGAAATGCAGAATTGAGGCCACTGATATAAAAAGCAATCAGTTTCCCGCTATGCTGTTATACGAAAAACTTCTTGAAGTGGTGCTAGTGAACTGCTTAATGTTGATCGTGAAATTCCCAGAAGAAAGCTGTATCATCACATAAACACATTTGTAGCAAGCTATTTGGTGCAATATCATTGAAATGATTATATTACACAAACTGCACACCGCCACAATCCAAGAGTAAAGATAAATGAAATTATGGATAAAACCAAAGTAAATCAGACAATATTGTGGGATATTTCTATTTTGATGAAACTTTGTTTTATTAATTGGATTGCTGAATTTTGATTGATTGTATATTGTTTAACGTCCCTCTCGAGAATATTTCACTCATATGGAGACGTCACCACTGCCGGTGAAGGGCTGCAAAATTTCGGCCTATGCTTAGCGCATATGTCCTTTGAGCAGGGAGGGATCTTTATTGTACCACACCTGCTGTGACACAGGGCCTCGGTTCTTGTGGTCTCATCCGAAGGACCGCCCCATTTAGTCGCCTTCTACGACAAGCAAGGGGTACTGAGGACCTATTCTAACCCGGATCCCCACTGAAATAAAAAAAAGAAATGGAGGGTGTAATTGTATGTAAATGTTACAGGTGAAATTTGTGGATTCATGTCTTATTATTGACCATTACTTGTAGGATGCTGAGAAGAATACATGTCCTGTAGATTCAGATGATGTAGAGAGTTCATCTAAAGAGAAATCTGATGGACAGAAATTTGATTCAGATGAAGGAAATTTAGCTGTGGATAGTTGTGAGTTAGTGCAAACAGTCACTGTTGTTAACAATGAACCAGAACCTTCTGCAGAGAGTGAGCTTGAAACTGAAATGAAAGGAAGTGTACATGAACAGGTTCAAACAGTTGAACAGATGCAGACAGAAGTTGAACAAGAACCAGACCTTGGGAAAGTGGAACAGTCTCCGGAGGAGAAGCAGGATGTCTCTATGCACAACACTGAGGATGAACCTTTGACCTGTCCACATCAGGAGCCTGAGAATTCTGAACACACCGAGGACACAGAAATGAAAGACTGTGAGACTGTTCGGTCAGCAGAAGTGAAGGGGAGTCAGAGTGATGGAGACGAGAAACAGGACACTGGAAGAATCGTTCACAGCAACAAGGAGAAGTCCACTGAAGAGGATTCAGATGAGGAGGTAGCTCTGATTTCTGAAGATGAGGAGCCCCAGCCTTCTGCTGTTTGTAAACAGAAAACGGACTCCGTCACGCAGGCTGATGATGAGAGCGAAGAGGAGAAACAGCAGTCTCGATCCAGCAAGCGGACCAAGCAGAGAAACCCACCCAAACCTGAGAAATCAGAGTCGGAGAGTGATACTGAAGTGTATCCTCCCAAGAGATCAAGAACCAAAACTAGGAAAGTCCTGGAAAATGAAATGGTGGAAGCCACGAAGCCGGTGCGACAGAGTTCTAGAACGAAGCAGAGAAAACAAGAAGGGACCTCAGTGTCGTCTGCAGCTGGGTCGGACTCGAACAGCGAGGTCGATTCTGGACATGGAAGTCTAAACAGTGGATCCTCGAGAAGCACCAGGTCCAAAATGAGGAAGCAGACGGAGAGCATAGTTGTCTCAGATGGAGATTCCAAGTTTGCTGTCCCAGAAAATCCTGCTCCTAAATCAAGGTGGGTAACAAACTCAACACAAGTAAACAAGCTCTCTTCTGTTTTAAAAAGTGGTTATCAAAAATGTGCTTGTAATTCCCAGAAATTGACTTGTTCCATGCGTTGTGCAGTGTGATATGTCAGCTCCCGAGTCTTTGATACAGTATGTACAAGTCATTGGCATGCAAACAATAACGCATATGATTTATTTGTTAGGGCTATTCCAGCAAAAAAAATATGGGGTGGGGGGAGGCACTTTATTTTTAAGACAGTCACCCATACAATTAAATTTTCCTCTGCTACCACCACCCATACAATTAGATTCTCCCCTGCCACCACCACCCATACAATTCAATACTTTTCATTTAACGTAACAAATGGATCAACCATATGATATTTTAGAACTTAATTCTAGTTTATATTTTAAAAAATGCATAAAAATATGAACAATAAAATGTCTTTCTTTGTTGTTTTATCGGGAGGTGAAGGTAGCAATCATTCCAGAAAAAAATTACATATTTTGGTTTCCAATGCAATTTTGGTAGGGAGAAAAAAGGATGATCTCGACATATAAAATGGAAGAAAAAATGCAATTAATATTTTATACTCTGGAAACATGCGAGTTGTAGAAACCTAGCTCTGTTTGCTTATTATAAACAAACAGTTTCACTAGACTAATGATGTGGGATATTGTCATATCATTTTTGGACTAAATGTGCATGTCCTTTTTACTCATGTCATGATCTGGGTGCTTGTTAATTGTTGAAATAACAATAAGTTGTTTTTTTGTAAATGATATAAAACTAAATAAAATATGAATATATTATACCACTTTAAATTTAAATTCACATATATTGTTACTCTCTTTATTGCTTTAAAAGACATGTGTCTTATTACATCAGTTACATAAAATGGCATTGTATAGCGGTGTACCAATTCCAGCAAGCAACCAACGGAGAAGAACTTTTCAACGAGTTAGGTTTAAGTGCAAGACATAGACATTTCCCTAAATTACAAAGTCTATGCATATAGATTGTGACTTTTTTCCTTTGACTTTTCCCCCCACAATCTCTCGTACAGGAAACTCGCGAATATTTCATTTAAAATTTCAGTCCCAAGCATAATATTTACTTGATTTATATCGCAATCAGGCAAATTTTCCACTCTGTTAAACGTAATGGTATACCAGGTGGGAGATATCATATCTGAATTACCCCGCACATATCAAAGTTTGTCGAAATTCACACCTTCGGAAACCACGCTCGTGATTCCCTGATCCTTGATTTTGTTAAATAAACAACTTGAGTTTTGGTAATTAACCTAACACGATGCTGCATGTGATAGCTTGGGTATAATAATTGATACAGAGTGCCGATCAAACACGATCACCGCCGAGCTATTACCTGTGCATTTTAAAACGAAAGTGTTAGGGGCGATAATTCCCAGAATAATCATGCTCGACTGAAATCGAAAGTAGGAATCGCGTTGTAATCGAAAAAATGTAGTCGTTTCATAAAGGTGAAATTACACGAAAAAGTTTTAAAACTCCTGATTGTTGGTTGCGTTAGACAGGTGGTCGTTTAGGACAGGTACAATAGGTTGGGTAACGCCTTTGAGGGGAAAGTTTTACGGTAATATTGAGTTATCTGCCCATTTATCAATCTTTTTCCGTACTTAATGTAGGATAGCTCCGGTTTTCTTCTTCTTTTGTAATAAAAGAAACGTAACGTGATACGTTTTCATTTTTATCATAATTCACAGGCACCCTTTTTTTTTTTTAACCAGGAAGACAACCACCCATACAAATATATTTTCCCAAATCACCCCCACCCATCCAAAAAATATCGGCTGCCGTCCCTCCCCCCGCCCATACATTTTTTGCTGGAATAGCCCTTATGCAATATGTCCCTGACTGGTGTATGATCAAAAATATTCACTATGTTTGCAAATGTTCATGTTAAAATATTTAGTTTTTTGTTTCTGTTTACAATGTGAAATTTTATGTTTGTGCTTAAAAGTTTGACTTACCATTGTGTTGGGGATTCGGGTTAGAATAGGTCTCAGTACCCCTTGTCTGTCGTAAGAGGCGACTAAATGGTCAGGTATGGTATCTCAGATCAGACGGCAAAAACCGAGGTCCCATGTCACAGCAGGTGTAACACGATAAATATTCCTCTCTGCCCAACATGCCCAAAGGTCGTAAGTATGGTAAGCACCAAGCAAAGGCCTAAATTTTGCAGCTCTTCACCAACAATGGTGACATCTATATTTGAGTGAAAAATTCTCAAGTGGGATGTTAAACATATGTACAGCAAACCAACCATTATGCTGTATGTTGAAATACGTAAGTGTACGTGTGCATTTATAGTAAAACCAGAAATGGCATGAATTAGGTTGTCTGAGAGTTATGAAATGTGAAGGCAGTGATCAATCTCATAACCCCTATACATAGGAATGCAAAATTAACAGTTAGGCAAATACAGACCCCTGGATATACCAGAGATGGGATCAGGTGCCTAGGGGTCCTGCATATAAGCATCCCATATAGAAGATATTCAACTTATACATAGTGTTTCTTTGTTGTACAGAACAACCTCTAAAAAGAGAACTTTGGAGACAGATAGTGAGGATGATATCAACACGTCGCTCTCCAAGAAATCAAAGAGGGAAAGTGATGAAGATTCAGAGGTATAATACATGTAGACCATTTCAACTCAAAAAAAAAAAATCCTTCACTAGAAGGATATACACCGTATAATATTCGAAATTCGTGGGGGCTTATTTTCGTGGGTTGTCGAGATTTCTGCAGTTTTTATGCGATGTACTTTCGTTGATATGGTTGGTGTCTGTACAATGAAATGTTAAATACTGTACATTGTGTATTTCATTGTGATTTAAAAATTTGCGGGATAGGGTTACCTTTAAAAACTGAACCCCGTGAAATTGAATGATTCTATAGTAACATCAAAGAAGGCAGGGCTATATTTTATTGGGGGCCAGAAATGATTTTTCATACTGTTTAACTTTTTAGTCACATTGGTAAGTGGACGAGCTATTGTGAGTCAGAAATGATTTTTATACACACACACCCCGCAACAAGTGGGGGGGGTGGGGGGGGGGTGTTATACTGGAATTGGGTTGTCCGTCTGTAGACGCAATGGTTTCCGGGCTCTAAAGCATTATCCTTTCCACCTACCGTCACCATATCATATATATGGACTACCCATAGGATGAAGATGTTCCCTATTGATTTTGGGGTCCAAAGGTCAAGCGCACTGGACATCGAAGTAGCAATATGGTTTCCGGGCTCTAAAGCGTTATCCTTTCCACCTACAGTCACCATATCATACATATGGACTACCCATGGGATGAAGATGTTCCCTATTGATCTTGGGGTCAAAAGGTCAAAGGTCAGGCGCACTGGACATTGAAGTAGCAATATGGTTTCCGGGCTCTAAAGCGTTATCCTTTCCACCTACAGTCACCATTTCATACATATGGACTACCCATGGGATGAAGATGTTCCCTATCGATTTTGGGGTCAAAAGGTCAAAGGTCATGTGCACTGGACATCGAAGTAGCAATATGGTTCGGTTTGTCATGCCATTTGTTTTTTACACTCAGAAAAGAGGTAGTTTATACCTATTACCAACACCCTTTGGGAGATTGGGGTAAGCAGGGGGTATTCTTAGTGAGCATTGCTCACAGTATCTCTTGTTTCTTACTGGTAAATTTTTAGTCACATTGGTAAGTGAACAAGCGCTTATTTGCATTCCTGTACAGAGTAAAGACTCGTGTTTGTCCGTTTGTTTGTACACAAAAACTTAAACCTCTTTACCTTGAAACTTACTTTTGAAAAATTTGATCCATGGTCATAAATTTTGAATAGTAAAAGTGAGGCCATGAAAATATGGCATATTTTTCTTGTTTATATAGAATAATTAAACACATATATGGTAAAAAAGGAGGTTGTTAAAAAATATGAAGATGGGGAATTAAAAATGGTAAACCTAATGGTGTCTATGGAATTAATCTGGATAAGGCCAAAAACAAAAATAGTTGAGTTTCCGCTAACGTTTCAGAAAAAAAAATGAATAGGTAGGTAGGAAATTAAAAAAAAATCCAGATTATGAGAAAACATTGTAAACTTTAATAAGAAATTTACCTTACACCTATTAATCAATTATGATCTATTTCTATAACTATAAATGCTCTTTTACATTTTTTACTTTGAAAATAAAATTCTGCTTAGGGAAGTTAGCTCCTGAGCTTTTGAGTACAACTGTGCAGGATGCTACAACTAAGTATTCACTGGTTCAATATTGATCCCATTGGTGCAAATATATTACGCATCTATTGCTGAACCCTATCCAGTTGAAAATTTTTATGTCAATTCAAATTTTGAAAGGGTTTGACAGGGACTATATGTTGTGGCGGAAGGATTCACTAATCAAAAAGTTATAATTCTGCATGATATTAGTTTCTGTTTCATCCAATGTATCGTCTATTTTTATACCCCTATACGTGTATTTCAGTTTTATAATTTATGATACGGGTAGTTGAGACTTGGAACTAGTTCAAATGTTATAATTTATCAACTTGGTTGATATATTTTTCCAAACAGAACACCGATTCTTAAAAAAGTTTTAAATAATTTAAATTGAATTTAAATTTAAATTGGATTGCAAGTAAACTTGACTGCTAACTTGTGCTATATCAAATTATAGAAGGACATATATTGAGAATGACTATATTGCACTTACAAGGTTTTAAAACAAAAGGGAAAGTTTGAGATTGAATTAATAAAGCCGAAAAGTTATATATTAAAAGTCATAACCGTCACCAATTTCATAAATCCAAAGCACTATGACCATTTCACTCATCACATTTCACCTGTTATTGGTTAAAATGTCTATTCAACGCTATGTTGTGAAATCAGTGCAAATGAAATACCAAATTAGTTGTCCCTCCCGATGTGGCGACCACTGCTGAACACAGATTGCATTTTGCTTGTTTGTTTTCTTAAGGTAACTCCATACTCGCAGTTTTATCTGATACAAGTTTAAAATGTGTATTTATTTTTGTTCATTAGATTTAAAACTAACAAATTATCAAATAAAATACATAGGTCATCACACTTTTTAAGAAGTGAGACGTACATAAACAGAATCATATATCACGGTCAGAAAATTGCAATTTTCCTTAAACAGCGTTATTAAAATTCCATACAAACTGGTTATGACGATATAGTAGCATTCATAACAATTTCATGAAACTGTTTCTTCATAAAAATATACAAAATGTCTGTAAAAAAATAAAGGAATCATCGCATAGTAGGCTTGATAAAGAAATCAATAGAAACAGAGTTGTTGCCCTTGGATTCAATATTTTGAAATGTATCATTGATTATTCATCTATAACTTAGACTTTTGAAATATTTTATTCTTAACAAGATTTTTTACAATAACTATAGGAAAAGACTCCAACAAAATTTATGTTCCTATCATGCAAAAATCTAGATAAATCATTGATTTTGCAAAATCTTATGACATCACAGGAGGGTGGAATTACTTTAATAGGGATTTTTAGCCGAGTTGCAACGAAGTTGAACTCGTCTATTGGTTTGGTGATGCGGGCGGGTTGGCGGGGGGTGGGCGTCAACAATTGGTTTCCGGATGATAACTCGAAAAGTTTACAATCTAATCAAATGAAACTGTGATATATTGTTGGGTACCAGGCAAAGAAGACCCCTATTGATTTTGGAGAACAAAAGTCAAGGTCACAGTGACCGAAAATAAAATGAAAATTTCAGAAAAATTTGGTTTCCGGATGATAACTCCGAAAGTTTAAATCTGAATCAAATGAAACTTTAATATATTGTTGGGTACCAGGTAAGGAAGACCCCTATTGATTTTGGAGAAAATAGGTCAAAGGTCAAGGTCACAGTGACCGAATATAGAATGAAAATTTCAGAAAAATTTGGTTTCCGGATGATAACTCAGAAAGTTTAAATCCGAATCAAATGATATTTTAAGATATTGTTGTGTACCAGGTAAGGAAGACTCCTATTGATTTTGGAGAAAATAGGTTAAAGGGCAAGGTCACAGTGACCGAAAATAGATTTAAAATTCCAAAAAAAATTTGGTTTCCGGAGGATAACTCAGAAAGTTTAAATCCAAATCAAATGATACTTTAAGATATTGTTGTGTACCAGGTAAGGAGAACCCTATTGATTTTGGAGAAAATAGGTCAAAGGTCAAGGTCACAGTGACCGAAAATATATTTAAAATTCCAAAAAAAAATTGGTTTCCGGAGGATAACTCGAAATTTTTTAATTTGAATCAAATGAAACTTGGATATATTGTTGGATACTAGCAAAGAAAGGCCTCTATTGATTTTGGAGAACAAAGGTCAAAGTCACTGTGACCAAATATAGATTGAAAACTTCAGACAAATATGGTTTCTGGACAGTAACTCGAAAAGTTTAAAACTGAAATTAGTTCTTCACAATTATAAATATGCCACATCATTCCTGGCTTTACATTGTATCCCATGCAACTCGGCTCATGCACCCCTGGGTGCATATACTGATTTTTTTCCATTGCTGAAATAGTTTCAGTATTTCGATTTTTTTGATGGCATTTTGCATAGATAATATTAAGGAGGTCCATTCCGATCAAAAGTATTGAAAGTTAACCTGAATACGTAAAGAAATATATCAGCAGGTGTATCGAAGGTTATGTATCGATAATAGGCAAAGTCTTAAATATCGATATAGATCTCGGTGCATCCCTAGAATCCGAGCCCGTACAAATGTTTCATTACAATGCTTCTGTTGTCTATCAGTGTGTATGTTATGACATATTCTTCATTAGCTTGTTCTCCCTTATCCTCAGATGACACCGGATACTCAGAATAATCCTCAGGTGACACCGGATACCCAGAATAACCTTCAGGTGACTCCGGATACCCAGAATTATCACACCAGTGTTAAGAAAGGTTTGTAGTAGCCTAATCAATCGTTTGATGTTCTGAACTTGGTGTGAAACGAGCATTTGATTTTGAATTTTCGCTAAAACTTATTGTAAAAAAAAAAATGTATCAGTTTGCTTTGGTTTCATGAAAAATAATTTAATTTTAATTTTAGGTGTTGACACAGATGATGAACATGATGAAAGGTAAAGAAAAAGTTTATAAGTACTTCTTAAAAATTCTGTTTTAAAAAATCTTTTTTTTTTTTTATTATTGATACAGTTATATAGTGATAACTTTATTGTAGAAACAGTCAAAGTGAAGATGAGCCACCGGATACCATCCGACATCAAGCACAGGTATCTATACAATCCGACATCAAGCACAGGTATCTGTACAATCCGACATCAGGCACAGGTATTTATATAATCTGACATCAGGCACAGGTATCTATTCAATCCGACATCAAGCACAGGTATCTGTACAATCCGACATCAGGCACAGGTATTTATATAATCTGACATCAAGCACAGCTCTATCTACACAATCTGACATCAAATAACATTTATCTAGAAGTATTTCAGAACAAACTGAATGCATATATATTTATAAATAAATATGTATGTACATCTGTTAATATATATATATTTATCAACTCAGATTGTGAAACCAGTGTCTTTCCGAAACAACCTATGCAACAAAGTGGTTCGACCGGCCGGACTGAACGTGAGCGGGATTAAATCCTTTCTGCATCAGAACACCCCACCCACCAAATTCTCCATCAAAGTAAGATCTAATTATCAAAAGATTTAAAGGCTAGAGTAACAATTTTTTTTTATCTCTACTAATAGGGGCTTTGTGGTTAAAGTTAGTCCGTAGTCTGTTTGGTGTCCACTTTTCACATTTCAACTATTTTTAGCTCATCTGAGCTTTTCTGATCACCCGTTGTCCGTCGTCTGTAAACTTTTCATATTTTCGACTTCTCCAGAACAACTGTGCCAATTTCAACCAAACTTACTACAAATCATCCTTGGGTAAAGGGGATTCAAGTTTGTTCAATTGAAGGATCGTGCCCATTTAAAAGGGAGATAATCACAAAAATTGGATAGGGTCATTTAAAAATCTTCCTCTCAAGAACCACTGGGCCAGAAATTTACATGAAAGCTTCTTGACTTAGTGGAGATTCAAGTTTGTTAAAATCATGGCCCCCGGGGGTAGGTAGGGTGGGGCCACATTGGGTAAAAGTCTTCTTCTCAAGAACCATTGGGCCACAAGAGTGGAGATTCACCTGAAAATTTTCAGGTATAAAGTAGAATCAAGTTTGTTCAGATTATGGTCCTTGGGGTAAGGTGGGCTACAATAGGAGATAGAAGTTTTACATGCTGATATATAGGAAAATCATCTCCAGAACTAATGGGCAATTTCAAAGAAACTTGGTACAAATTAGCCTTCGGTAAAGGGGATTCAAGTTTGTACAAGTGAAGGGCCGTTCCCCCTTCAAAGGGGAGATAATCGCTAAAATGCAAAAATAGGATGGGGTCATTTAAAAATCTTCTCACGAACCACTGGGCCAAAAAAAACTGAAATTTGCTTGAAAGGTTCTTGACACAGTGGACATTCAAGAATATTAAAATCATGACCCCCAGGGGTAGGGTGGGGCTACAATAGGGGATCAAAGTTTTACATTGAAATATATAGAAATTTTTTTTTAAATATACATGTATAGAGGAAATCTTTAAAAATCTTCTTTTCAAGAACCACCCAGCCAGAAAAGTTAACATTTACATGAAAGCTTCCTGCCATAGTGCAGATTCAAGTTTATTAAAACCATGGTCCCTGGGGGTAGGATGGGGCCCTATGGGCCTTTTGTTGAATCTAAATTCTAACTATGGTAGTTATCTTGTTACAGGAACGACAAGAGCAGAGGAAGAGAGAGCTGGAAGAGAAAAAGAGGAAAGAGGCGGAGATATTGCAGAAGAGAGAGTGGGAGAAGAAGAAAAAGATAGAGGAACTCCGAAAGTAAGTTTCATGTTCATATAGTAACAAACAAAGATAAAGGAACTCTGAAAGTGAGTTTCATCTTTATACAGTTACCATTGTATGACTGAAGGATAAATATCCCATTATTTTCTGATGTAGAAGGTTAAAAGTTTTGCTGATCTACATAATTTTGTTTCATCGACCACATTGATTAGTGTCAACTAGTCGACCATTTATTTGAATTGTTTCAAAGGGCTGTTATTAATTGTAAGAAGTAAATAAAGGCTGTTATTAATTGTATGAAGTAAATAAGGCAATTAAAAATTGTAAGAAGTAAGTAAAGGCTGTTATGAATTGTAAGAAGTAAATAAAGGCTGTTATCAATTGTAAGACGTGAATAAAGGCTGTTGTTAAATATAAGAAGTATAAATAAATTCTGTTATTCATTAATTGTAGGAAGCGGGAGGAGAGAATGAGAAGAGTGAACGAGCGGAGGGAACAGGCCAATCGAGAGGACATGGAATCCAAAAACAGAATGATTCGGACCATAGAGGAAAAAAGCAAACAGGCAGATGACCTCAAGGAGGAGAAACTGAAAGAGGAACAGGAGAGACAAAGGCTAAGGTGAGGGAGGGGCTCTGTTTTTAACAGTGGTACTCAGATGTCTATTTCTGTCAGGTAGATTAATTTCTGTCATGGGAAGAGATTTTTTTGTTTTTGTTGTTGACATCTCTGATATGGGAGGAGCTCTGATTTATTTCTTTTTGACATTCATGCTCTCCAGTCCATTTTTATTGAGTGTTTCTCTGAAGAATACCCAGGATACATTTCCTTTGTACAGATGCAAATTTTAAACTAAATTGGTACAAAGAAAATGTGTATGGCTGTCTGATGTGAATTTGACATTAATTTATGAGAGAAGAAAGTATATTCAAGTTTAGACTGTGGTACTATATATATGTGTAGTTGTGATTAAAAACAAAATAACTTGTGTTGGGGAAAAGTCTAAAACAAAACGTTTAATGTTCAGGTTTAAAAAGATGGAGGAAGCGGAGGAAAGACGACGACAGGAAGAGGAAGAGAGAACACGAAAACTCCGGGAACAGGTAACAAGCTCATCTCTCTGTGATCACAAAAATACTCGTAATTAATGTACATCCCTGTATAGATGTAAACTTATTGTTGTATTGGCCAGAGAAATTTTGAGATAAAATTCATTTTGAAGTGGAGATATGAATTAGAGCAAAATAACAAGCTATTATGAGTTTTCGATAGACATACAAGGAATATATAAATCGGGCAAAAAAGTTTTTATATGTAGGAATGAGGATTGGTGTACATTCTCAGGAATATGCCTCTGATATATTGGAAGTAAGTTGACAAAATAGTATCCATGTTTAGTTACATGTGCTGGGAGGCCAATGATAAAACGGGATGTAGAGAACAATGGAAACAGAGTTGAAATATTCAGTGAAATTGTTTACACGGGTGACAGATTAAACAGGGTCTACTGTACCACTGAAATATATTAAATAACAATCACAACGAAAGGTGTTTTAAATGTAGGATTATGATTACTGTAAATGTGGAAATTTACAAGTGGGGATAATTTACACTAAATTCATGATTACAAGATTATCGTGTAACTTGCCCCCTCTCACACTATTTCCATAATTAAGCTATCTATTAAAGATACTGACATCACGTAATTAAACACTACACATTGCATTGGAAATATGCACATTTACAGTAGGTTGTATGTGATATATAGAGAGAAATCTTGAGTACATCTTTAATGTGACTGTATTTATACTATAGGAGGACATGGAGCAGAGAAATATCGAGTTCATGCAGAGGAAGAAGGAATTTGAGGAGCAGGAGAGACTGAAAAAGAAAGCAGAGGAAAGGAGGAAGTTTGAGGAGAGGATGGCCGAGTTTGAGCGGGAGAGAGTAGCGGAACACGAGAGATTGAAGAAGATCGAGGAAGAGAAAATCCGAGAAAGACAGAAACTTAGAGAGGAGAGGTAAGATATTGAAGAAAAAATCCGAGAAAGACAGGAACTTGGAGAGGAGAGGTAAGATATTGAAGAAGATCGAGGAAGAGAAAATCCGAGAAAGACAGAAACTTAAAGAGGAGAGGTAAGATATTGAAGAAGATCGAGGAAGAGAAAATCCGAGAAAGACAGAAACTTAGAGAGGAGAGGTAAGACATTGAAGAAGATCGAGGAAGAGAAAATCCGAGAAAGACAGGAACTTGGAGAGGAGAGGTAAGATATTGAAGAAGATCGAGGAAGAGAAAATCCGAGAAAGACAGGAACTTGGAGAGGAGAGGTAAGATATTGAAGAAGATCGAGGAAGAGAAAATCCGAGAAAGACAGAAACTTAAAGAGGAGAGGTAAGACATTGAAGAAGATCGAGGAAGAGAAAATCCGAGAAAGACAGAAACTTAGAGAGGAGAGGTAAGAGATTGAAGAAAATCGAGGAAGAGAAAATCCGAGACAGACAGAAACTTAGAGAGGAGAGGTAAGATATTGAAGAAGATCGAGGAAGAGAAAATCCGAGAAAGACAGAAACTTAGAGAGGAGAGGTAGCTTGATTAGAAACAATGTGAATCAAGACAGGGTTTGACGTTTACTATTTTGAGCACTAGACCAGTTGGGCTACTTCAAATGATTTTTACTAGACCTGACCTTACATCCACTAACCCTGACCAACATCCTGAAAAAACCCTGATAGTTTCTCTATATCTAAATACTTATCTCAAATTACAAACGTTACGTTTGAAGTAAAACGGATTTAATTGTCTCATAAAAAATCTTTTAAAAGTCTCATCATTGTAGGGGTGCAACAATATGCTTGCCTCACATTACAGACCATACGATACGTATCACAATGATTCTAACATGCTATAATAATAATAAATGAACAATTATACTGATTACACTGATATTGGTATCATTTAGTTGTAAAAATGAATTTCATTTTTTAACATGAGAATATGCACTTCACTCGAGAAGGAAACAAAATAAATGGGTTTTCTTATCATTTTCAAACTGGGTCCAGTGTCTGGAGTATTGGGAAAATTGACGCATGAAATGTTCAGATTGGGAAAATTTGAAAACTATCACTTTGTGCTTTTTAATCAACAAAAGTCAAGAAAAAAATGCTTTGAACTTGTGGACCTTAATCTGACTGACTTGTTGTGGCCCTTGATCTGACTGTGACTTGTGGAACTTGATCTGACTGTGACTTGTGGAACTTGATCTGACTGTGAAATGTGATCCTTGATCTGACTGTGACTTGTGGTCCTTGATCTGACTGTGACTTGTGGACCTTGATCTGACTGTGACTTGTTGTGGACTTTAATCTGACTGTGACTTGTTGTGGACCTTAATCTGACTGTGACTTGTGGTCCTTGATCTGACTGACTTGTTGTGGACCTTGATCTGACTGTGACTTGTTGTGGACCTTAATCTGACTGTGACTTGTTGTGGACCTTAATCTGACTGTGACTTGTTGTGGACCTTGATCTGACTGTGACCTGTGGACCTTGATCTGACTGTGACTTGTGGACCTTGATCTGACTGTGACTTGTTGTGGACCTT